>NW_024739597.1:0-22209 GCF_018991925.1 Homarus americanus | reverse complement strand
GAAACATGTATTGTTTCGACACCCTTACCAGTTATTCCCCTGACATCCAGGTAATACCTGACAATCCCAGGTACACTTCGTCTATCTCAGGTATACACTTTGATATCAGGTACCTCGATATTTTAAATTTTGCGATTTGAGAAATTTTCTGGCTAATTTTTGCCTCTCGCGCCTTTGCACCAGACTTGTGCATATCGCTGACACTTCTGGTGAAATTTTGTGATATCGCCATTGGTAGCACTGACTAATAGGTATTTCCTTTCGACGGTTTTGAAGAGCTCGGCGATTTTGTTGTCATTTCAGGTATATTTCGATTTTGGTAAATTTCATACTCCCCGGTGCACTGCCGATATCTTCTGGAGCATTTCGATTTGCGGTTACCAAACATATTCTGGCATACGGCATGAATTTCAGTACACCACTTCGATATCAGTAGTTGGTACTGTGACACTCAAGGTGCAATTTCGATGCCGTTAGGTATTCTCTTGATATTTTGTAATTAATTGATATCTGCAAACAGTTCTTTCTGACCCTGATGATTTAGGTAGTTGATTATCGACCCCAGGCATACCTGCTGATTTTAAGTATGACCCCAGATTCACAGCCCATTTCTTGTATAGCCCCTGTATAAGCCACAGACATCTCCAGCCACACCTTGTAAAACCCAAGTGGTTCTGCATTCAAAATTTCTATCTCAGCACATTTTTATAATGGTGTGAAGATGTTACACTTCCTGCTGAGCATTTGCACAGACACACCACCTGCAAGGCTGTACCCTTTACACTCCCAGTTGCCACTCCTTTCACACCCCCTGCGCACTCTGATGAATCCCAGGCATTATTGCCAGCACCTATTTATACCTCTCTGACATTCTCTCTGCACACCCCGACATTTTGCAGGCACCCTGACCTTTCAGGTGGCACTACCTGATCACTGAGGACTTTGCACATTCCCTGACACCCCAGGTATCACACTCAAACTTTCAGGTATTACTTATATTCTGCAAAGTTTATCTGATATCTGTGGCATCTGACACTCAGATTTTCGACTTTCATTCTGAGACTTTAGCACATCTCTGATGCTTGGTGAAGACTCTCTCGATATCTTTGCAATACCTGGCATTCTCTGACACTTCCAGCACATTCTCTGGATGTGCCCAGGTGATCCTGACACTGGCTCACTCCTCCTGGTTCACCTCGGTGTTGGTTCTCTCACTCAGGCATGCCTTCACACCCCCGAGTTTCTCGGACTTCTGGTGACTCGGTCAGCCTCCTGGTTTCTGGACACCCCAGTGGCTACTCTGACACCTCCCAGTATGCACTCATATCTTCTGCACACCTCGACACCTCCCAGCCTCTCAGCTGACTGGTGGCACTTTGACAGGCCTCGAGGCCTCAGCACCACCGACGGCTCAATACCTTCGACACTCCCCAGGCAGGCCATCTGCACTTGGGTGGCACCACTTCCTGCACCACTGACCAGCTGAGGCACCTCTCACTTTGTGCACACCTTCCTAGGCACACCTTCTGACATCCCAGGTATACCTGAGGTAGCATCAGCTGACTCTGGCACTTCTGACTCTGGTATACTGCTGACGCCAGGCATTACCCAGATGCCAGGTACATTCAGACACCCTGGTGCATATTCTCAGCAGACTGTGAAACCCGGCACCCAGGCATCAAGTGCACTTTGAGATGCCCAGGCAGCACTTCTCATTCCAGTGTTCTGTTGGCTCCTGAAGTTGGCACTTCTGACATCTGAAACATGAATTTCTACTCCCAGGCTGACCTCGACAAATCCCGGGTGTGGCATGTCAGCACCTCCCAGCTGAGCACCTCATTTTAGCCACCTCGGCGGCCTGTGCGGCCACCTCGACTTTTTCAGGCACTCTCGACACTCCCAGCAGACGGCTTGAGCCTTGCACCACTGATACCTCAAGGTTTCACTATACTCCTGAGTAACTCTTGAACATTTTTGACATCTGAAAGGCCATTCACACTCAAGATTTTTCAGGAACATTTTTCGATGGTACTTTATACCTGTGTTTCATTTCAGACTTGCAAGATTTCGATTAGGTGCTTACCCCTTCTGATACGTTCCTGCACACCTCGACACCCCAGGTACCTGAGACTTTTAGGTATACCTCTATTTCAGATACCTCGATATACACTATATTTTCTGGATTGACTCCCAGGCACACACTTTCGACATTTCGCTGGTTCTCCGATATATTTTGCGGCACACTTTGCATACTGGCTTGCCTGACGTTTTCGACATTTCCTGAATTATTTTCATCATTCCTGCATATTTTCTGATACCTGCACTTTCGGCGTACCCTGTTTCTTCTCGACACCTTTCAGACTTCCAGCAGTACCCCAGGCGCTTAGCTGGTACTGCGTGAGGCCTTTACAGGCCTGCGCACGATATTTTCCAGGTACACCCCTGATATTCAGGCATCATTACCAGGTAGCGGTTAACGAGATTTCGGCACAATTTTCGACACTTCCTGGTAATACTCCACCTTCGGCATATTTTCGACATTTTGCAGCACACTTCGATTTTAGTACCTTTTCGACACCTGCAGCAATTTATGGCGTCAGGAATTTCTGAGATTCAGGTATTGTTGCCGATATTCCGGTATGTCAACGCTGATACCGTAAAGATGCCACCTTATTATTCTACGTAATAACTGTATATTTCTGTATCAATTGCATTTCTAGGTGCATTTCATATCAGGCACACCGACCCTGTGGTACTCTGACGTTCTGTCCTCATCTCAGGCACCTCATGCCTGACAACTGCACACTCAGCACTTTCACTCTTGCATGTTCTGACACCTGTCTTGCACTTCCAGCACCTGTACCTGTGACTTTAGGTACCTGGGTGACATCTCTGAACACCTTCTTTCAGGCTACTCTTCTGACATCTTTCCCAGGCACACACTCCTGACATTTCTCTCAGTGGGCACCCCTGACATCGGTGCATGCCTTTCATGCTGACATTCTTAAGAATGCTGACACTCCCAGGCTGACTACTATAATTCCCAGGCAATAATTTTTCGATACACCCCAGACACCCCCTGCTGGTTCACCCCACACTGGCACACCTTCCCAGGCACACCCTCTACACCCCTGGCTCTCCCTGGACACCTCAGGCACTCCCAAAGTGCCACCTCTCCCAGGTACAATCAATTTCACATTCTGTGCCTCCTGCAGGTCACTTTGAGGTGCCATTCTCTGAGATTTGCATTTTCTGATCTGCATGGCCTTCGATGCCTAGTATAGCTTGAGATTTGCAGCACACCGCCGACACCTCTAGGACAACGCTGACACGTGAAGCAGCACTTCTGACATCCTGTACCTCAGACACATTTGCCACCAGACACTTCCAGGATTGGCCTCAGAGACCAGTACTCTGAGGATCTTGGTGCATCTTCGACACCCTGCGGTACTCCTTGATGCCCCAGGTTCTCTGATATCTTGAAGACTTTCTGGCACAGCCTTCAACATTCCCAGTACACCGCTGACAGCTCCTAGGAACATCAGGCAGCAATTCTCAGGCCTGCCTGCACTGAGGCACACTCCAGGCGCCTCTGACCATCTTCCTTGGCATGGCCCCTGAGGCTCCTGCAGTACCCAGACACTTTCAGGCAGAATTTTTGAATTCCTGTTTCCTTTGCCGATCCTGCATTACACAGACTCAGGCACACTTTGGCCACCCAGGTGGCTGGAGCTTGAGATTTCAGGCCACCTCTGACATTTCAGGCACACTTTTCTGACATCTTGTGTTGGTCATACCTGAACATGAGCCTCGATTCTGGTGCACTTTCGATTTGCACCTCTTTGAGCATTTGCATACCTAACGACATTACATATGGTTTCACTCCCAGGCACATCAATCACACTCCTGCATACTTCGACATTTTCAGGTATTACCATCGAGAAGGTATGATTTGATACTTCCTGTATATTACCTCTCGATGTTTCAGGCATTGGTTCTCTGATTTCTGTGTGTTCTGATACGTCAGTTTTCTGACTTCAGGTATGTCAAGCGAGACCCAGGTAATGCTGAGCAGCCTGTAGAGGCCACCTCCTGACACCCCATGGGCCTCAGGCACACCTGCACCCCAGTGCACTCCCAGGCACTTCACACCTCCTGCAGTTCTCTGACACTCCCAGGTACTCTGATGCCTCATAAAACCTTTCCTTCTGATACTCAGGCCTGACATCTCCCAGGTATTTTTTTGATACTCCCCAGGCAAGGGACACCTCAGGCACTGCTGACACCTCAGGAACACTGAGGTGCACTTTGAGATTACTGCACACCCCAGGTTTTGCAGATTTTCAGGTGTGAATTCTCAGACACCCCTTGATGAGCTTGTATACCCTTTGAGATTGTAATTCTACATTTGGTATATCTCTGATTTCAGGTTTCGATATCTTGCGTACATTCTGACATTTCAGGTGAGTACTGCCGACATCTCTGATATTCCTGAATAATCATATCTCAGTAGGCACTTTTGAGATTTGTGGTTAATCATATACCTGCAGACAATTCAAGGTACTCTTTGATGCCAGATTCGACACCTGGTGGAATTATTTTCGGACATTTCCGCAAGGTTTCGGTTTCAGACGTTGGCCGACTTCAGGTGTTTTCTGGAGATTCAGGTACACCGCTGGACGTTGCACTCAGACACGCGTGATACCCCAGGTATGGTTAGACATTCCTGTTATCTCAAAACCCCGGCGGAATTTTGGGTATACTCAGCAGTTTTCGGGACACTGTGTGTACATTTTAGCATTCGGTGGCACATCGTTGACACCGAAAGTTGTTACGCCTCGGACATCTCAGCAATTTTCAGATTTTGGTGCAGGCCTCTTTATCAACCCAGGTGATGCCCAGCACCCCCATTACTTCGTCACTTTCCGTGGCACCCCTTATATCAAAATTTCACCTTTTTTCAGGTACTTTATCTTGCAGCACACCACGACACTGCATCATTTCGCGGCGTCATCGACATCTGCAAACCGACATCTTTCTGTGGCACAATCTTCGACAATTCTGCGCGGCTGTATTCGATAACCGTGCGGTAATATTCGACACTTCAGGAACATTTTCTGACATTTCCCAGCACTTTGATATTTCGGTTTCGTTTCGACAATTTAGGCACTTTCTGATTTCAGTGCATCTTCTGATAGCTTGGCATTTTCTGAGATCAGCACACCCAGCATGGACAGCCTTGTAATTTTCACACTTCAGGACATGAGCTTGACACTCCAGGCATGTCAACGAGGAGCTGAGAGCCATTCTGCAGGCATGTTTTGAGCATTTCAAGCATTACCTTCCGGATTCTGTATACCTGCATGACTTCACTGAGTTCACCTTTCGAGTACTTTTTGCCTGTTTCTGGCACCTCCTGGCACATGAGGCTTCTCCTGCAGGCACTTGCACTCCTGGCTGACACTTCAGATACATTTTCAGACACTTTCAGAACACTTCATACTCAGGTTTGCTTGAGACTTCTTGCATTCTGATAATCAGTAGCCTCGACATTTAGTATTACCTCGATATTTTCAGGTATATTACCCCCGGATTATTCACAGCACCACGAGACTTTATATTTATCGACACTTCTCGTAAGACTTTCATCTGACATTTTCTTTATATTTTGATATCGACTTTAACGCAGTGCAAGAGTGTACCTGGCGTTTATAAAATGATGAAGACTGAGCGAAATTTTGGGAGCTGGAGGCACCTGGAGGCTGGAGAAAATTGGAGCAAGCTGAACCTGGAGGCCAGAGGTACCCTGGCAGCAATGAGGTACCCGGGAGTGCTGAGGCACGGGAGTGTTGAGGTGTGCACCAGCCGTGCAAGCCAGGCAGTGTCTGAGCAAAATGGAGGCTGAGGCAAAATGGGTGCCGAGGCACTGGGAGTGTCTGAGGCACTGGGAGGCCGGGAGGCACTGGGAGACGAGTGCACCTGGGAGACTCAAAGGAGCACCTGGGAGCACAGAGGTGTACCCAATATCAGAGTGTACCTGGGAGTGTCAGACGTACCTGGCAGTGTCAGAGGTGTACCTGGGAGTGTCAGGGGCGTAACTGGGAGTGTCAGAGGTGTATATGGGAGCGTCGGAGGTGTACCTGGGAGTGTCAGAGGTGTACCTGGGAGTGTCAGAGGAGTACCTAGGAGTGTCAGAGGTGTATATGGGAGCGTCGGAGGTGTACCTGGGAGGTCAGAGGTGCCTGGAGTGTCAGAGGTACCAGGGAGGTCAGTAGGAACTAGGGAGTGTCAGAGGTGAAACCAGGGAGGTTCAGGTGTACCTGGGAGTATCGAGGTGTACCTGAAGTGTCAGAGGTGTACTCAGGGAGTGTCAGGGAGTACCTGGGAGTGTAAAAAGGTGTACCTGGGTGTATCGAGGTGTACCTGGGAATATCGGAGGTGTACCTGGAGTGCCAGAGGTACCTGGGAGTGTCGGAGGTACCAGGAATGTCAGTGAGCACCTGGAGTGTCAGAGGTGTACATGGAGTCAGGAGGTGTACCTGGAGTGTGAGAGGTGTACCTGGGAGTGTGAGAAACTGGGAGGCCGGAGGTGTATCTGGGAGGTCGGAGGTACCTGGGGTGTCAGAGGTGTACCTGGGAGGCCAGAGGTGTACCTGGGAGGTCAGCAGGTACCTGGGAGTGTCTGAGGTACCTGGGAGTGTTTGATGGATTCGGAGGTTCTGGTACCTGGGAGTGTCTGAGGTACCTGGAGTGTCAGAGGTGTACCTGGGAGTGTCAGGGGTACCTCGGAGCTGTCAGAGGTGTACCAGAGCCAGGTGTACCTGGAGCCAGGGGTGCACCTGGGAGTCACAGGAGTACCTGGGAGGTCAGGAGGTGTACCTGGGAGTGTCTGAGGTGTATCTGGGAGTGAGAAGCAAGTGGGAGGTCGGAGGAGTACCTGGGGAGCATGGAGGTACCTGGAGGTCAGAGGTGTCCTGGGAGGTCTGAGGTACCTGGAGTGTCAGAGGTGGCCTGGGAGTGCTCAGGTACCTAGGAGTGTCAAAGGAGTACCTGGGAGTGTCAGAGGTGTATCTTGGAGTGTCTGGGCACTGGGAGTGTCAGAGGTGTACCTGGCAGTGTCTGAGGTGCCTGGCAGTGTCAGCGGTGTACCTGGGAGGTCAGAGGTGTACCTGAGTGTCAAGAGGTGTACCTGGGAGTGTCAGAGTGTACCTGGGAGTGTCAGAGGTACCTGGGAGTCAGAGGTGTACCAGGGAGTGTCAGAGGCACACCTGGGAGTGTCAGAGGTGTACCAGGGAGGTCAGAGGTGTACCTGGGAGTATCGGAGGTGTACCTGGCGTCAGAGGTGTAACCGGGAGTGTCAGAGGTACCTGAGTGCCAGAGGTGTACCTGGGGAGGCACAGAGGTGTACCTGCTGAAAGTGTCAGAGGTGTACCTGGACCTGTCTGGAGGTACCTGGGAGGTCAGAGGTACCTGGAGTGTCAGAGGTGTACCTGGGAGGTCTGAGGTGTACCTGGGAGGTCAGAGGAGTACCTGGGAGGTCAGAGGTGTACCTGGGAGTATCGGAGGTGTACCTGGGAGTATCAAAATTTGGGAGTGTCAGAGGTGTACCTGGGCGTATCAGAGGTGTACCTGAGAGTGTCAGAGGTTTATCTGGCAGTGTCAGCGTGTACCTGGGAGTGCTGAAGCGTGTAACGTGGGAGTGTCAGAGGTGTACCTGGAGTGTCAGAGGTACCTGGGAGGTGTCAGAGGTGTACCTTGGAGTGTCAGAGGTGTACCTGGGAGGTCAGAGGTATACCTGGGAGTGTCAGAGGTGTACCTGGGAGTGCCAGAGGTGTACCTGGGAGTGCCAGAGGGTGTAATGGGAGTGTCAGGCGGTGTAACTGGAAGGTCAGAGGTACCTGGCAGTAACGGAGGTGTACCTGGGAGGTCAGGAGGTGTACCTGGGAGTGTCGAGAGGTGTACCAGCCAGTGTCAGAGGTACCTGGCAGTGTCTGAGGTGACCTGGGAGTGTCAGAGGCATACCTGGGAGGTCAGAGGTGTACCTGGGAGTGTCTGAGGTGTACCTGGGAGCGTCAGAGGTGTACCTGGGAGGTCGGAGGTGTACCGGGAGTATCGGAGGTGTACCAGGGAATGCTGTGAGTACCTGGGAGTGTCAGAGGTGCATGGGAGTGTCAGGTACCAGGGAGTGTCAAGGAGTACCTAGGAATGTCAGAGGTGTACCTGTGAGTGCCGGGGAGTTACTGTGGAGTGTCAGCGGTGTACCTGGAGGCGGAGGTACTTGGGAGTAGCGGACGTGTACCTGGGAGGTCAGGAGGTACCTGGGAGGTTGAGAGGTGTACCTGCCAGGTGTCAGAGGTGTACCTGGCACTGTCTGAGGTGTACCTGGGAGGCCAGAGGTGTACCTGGGAGTGTCAGAGGTGTACCTGGGAGGTCAGAGGTGTACCTGGGACTACCCAGAGGTGCACGGACTGCCTGGTGTACCTGGGAGGCCAGAGGTACCTGCAAAGTGACAGAGGTGTACCTGGGAGTATCAGAGGTGTGCCTGGATGTCAGGTGTACTACCTGAGAATGTCAGGTTTGAAACTGGGGAGGCCAGAGGTGTACCTGGGAGCAAGCTGGACAAACCAGGGTGGTGTAAGAGGTGTACCTGGGAGTGTCGAGGTGTACCAGGGAGTGTCAGAGGTGTACCTGGAGTTACAGAGGTGTACCAGGAGTGTCAGAGTTGCACCAGGGAGTGTCAAGGTGTACCTGGGAGGCCAGAGTTGTACCTGGGAGTGTCAGAGGTGTGCCTGGGAGTGCCAGAGGTACCTGGGAGTGCCAGGAGGTGTGTGATGGAGTGCCAGAGGTGTACCTGGGAGTGCTCAGCGGGCACCTGGGAGTGTCCGAGGTGTACCTGGGAGGCCAGAGGAGTACCTGGGAGTGTCAGAGGTGTACCTGGGAGTATTGGAGGTGTACCTGGAGTATCAAAGGTGTACCTGAGAGTGTCAGGAGGTTTATCTGGCAGTGCTGGGCGGTGTACCTGGGAGTGTCAGAGGTGTACGTGGGATTGTCAGAGGTGTACCTGGGAGTGTCAGAGGTGTACCTGGGAGGCCAGAGGTGCGGCCTGGGATTGTCACAGGTGCACCTGGGAGTGTCTGGAGGTGCACTGGGAGTGACTGAGCTGGTACCTGGGAGTGTCTGAGGTGTACCTGGCAGGCCAGGTGTACCTAGGAGGTAAGCTGTACCTGGAGTGTCAGAGGTGTACTGGGAGTGAGGCACTGGGGAGGCCAGTGTACCTGGGAGTGTCAGAGGTATACCAGGGAGTGTCAGAGGTACACCTGGGAGTGTCAGAGGTGTACCAGGGAGGCCAAAGGAGTACCTGGGAATGTCCGAGGTGTACCTGTGAGTGCTCAGAGGTGTACCTGGGAGTGTCAGCGGTGTACCTGGGAGTGTTGGAGGTGCACTGGGAGAAGTGGACGGGCACTGGGAGGTCAGAGGTGTACCTGGGAGGTCAGAGGTACCTGCCAGTGTCAGAGGTGTACCTGGCACTGTCTGAGGCACCTGGGAGTGTCAGAGGTGTACCTGGGAGTGCCGAGGTGGCCTGGAGAGTCTGAGGTGTACCTGGGACCCCAGAGGTGTACCTGGGACTGTCTTGGTGTACCTGGGAGTGTCAGAGGTGTACCTGCAAGTGACAGAGGTGTACCTGGGAGCATCAGAGGTGTACCTGGGAGGTCAGGGGTGTACCTGAGAATGTCAGTGAAACTGGGAGTGTCAGAGGTGTACCTGGGAGTGTCAGACGAGAACCAGGTGGTGTAAGAGGTGTACCTGGGAGTGTCAGAGGGGTGTGGGAGTGTCAGAGGTGTACCTGGGAGTGTCAGAGGTGTACCAGGGAGTGTCAGAGTTGTAGCTGGAGTGTCAAAGGTGTACCTGGGAGTGTCAGAGTTGTACCTGGGAGTGCCAGAGGTGTACCTGGGAGTGCCAGAGGTGTACCTGGGAGTGTCAGAGGTGTACCTGGCAGTAACGGAGGTGTACCTGGGAGTGTCAGAGGTGTACCTGGGAGTGTCAGAGGTGTACCAGCCAGTGTCAGAGGTGTACCTGGCAGTGTGAGGTGTACCTGGGGAGGCGTCAGAGGTGTACCTGGGAGGCCAGAGGTGTGCACCTGGGAGTCTGAGGTGTGCCTGGGAGAGTCAGAGGTGTACCTGGGAGTGTCAGAGGTACCCATATCGGATGTGTACTCTGGAGTATCAAAGGAGTACCGGAGGCCAGAGGTGTACCTGCATCAGAGATGTACCTGGAGTGTCAGGAGGTGTACCTGGCAGTGTCAGAGGTGTGGGAGGTCAGAGGTGTAACTGGGAGGCCAGGAGGGTGTATAAGTGGGAGCACTGGAGGTGTACCTGGGAGTGTCAGAGGTACCTAAGGAGTGTCAGAGGAGTACCTAGGAGGTCAGAGGTATGGGAGCGTCGGGAGGTGTACTGGGAGGCCGAGGTGTACCTGGGAGAGTCAGAGGTCCCAGGGAGGCTAGAGGTGAAACAAGGAGGATCTGAGGTGTACCTGAGTATCGGGAGGGAACTGGGCACAGAGGACAAGGAGTGCCAGGAGTACCTCGGGAGTGTAAAAGGTACCTGGGTGTATCGGAGGTGTACCTGGGAATACGGAGATGTACCTTGAGCAGAGGTGTACCTGGGAGCACGAGGTGTACGGGAGGTTGGGAGGTGTACCTGGGAGCGCCAGAGGAGTACCAAGGAGGTCAGAGGTGTATATGGGAGCGTCGGAGGTACCTGGAGGGTCAGAGGTGTACCTGGAGTGTCAGAGGTGTACCAGGGAGGTCAGACGAACCAGGGAGTGTCTGAGGGGTACCTGGGAGACGGAGGTGTACCGGAAGTGTCAGAGGTGCACCAGGAGTGCCAGTGAGACCTGGGAGTGTAAAGGGTACCTGGGTGTATCGGAGGTGTACCTGGGAATATTGGAGATGTACCTTGAGTGCCAGAGGTACCCGAGTGTCGGAGGTGTACAAGGAATGTCAGTGAGCACTGGGAGGCAGAGGTGTACCTGGGAGTGTGAGAGGTACCTGGGAGTGTGGAGAAGGCACCTGGGAGGTCGGAGGTATCTGGGAGGTCGGAGGTGTACCTGGAGTGTCAGACGTGCCTGGAGGTTGAGAGGTACCTGGGAGTGTCAGCAGTGTACCATGGCTGAGGTGTAACTGGAGGTTTATGTATCTGGGAGTGTCAGGTGCCTGGGAGTGTCTGAGTGCACCTGGAGTGTCAGAGGTACCTGGGAGGTTCGGGGTGTACCTGGGAGTGTCAGAGGTGTACCCAGAGTGTCAGAGGTGTACCTGGGAGTCAGGGGTGCACCTGGGGAAGTCACAGGAGCTGGGAGGCCAGAGGTGTACCTGGGAGTGTCTGAGGTATCTGGGAGTGAGAAGTGGCATGGAGTGCCGGAGAGGCCTGAGTGTCGGAGGTGTACCTGGAGCCAGAGGTGGCCTGGGAGTGTCTGAGGTGCACCTGGGAGGCAGGGGAGCCCTGGAGTGCCAGAGGTGTACCTAAGAGTGTCAAGGGAGGCCTGGGAGTGTCAGAGGTGTATCTTGGAGTGTCTGGGCATGTACCTGGGAGGATGAGAGGTGTACCTGCAGGTCCGAGGTACCTGGCAGTGTCAGCGGTGTACCTGGGAGGCAGGGTACCTGAGTGGAGGTACAGGAGGCCAGAGGTGTACCTGGGAGCAGAGGTGTACCTGGGAGTGCTGACAGGAACCAGGGAGGCCAGAGGTAAATAACTGGGAGGTCAGAGGTGCACCAGGAGTCAGAGGCACTGGGAGTACAGAGGTGCACCGGAAGGCCAAGGTTGCACCTGGGAGTGTCAGAAGGTACCTGGGCGTATCAGGATGTACCTGGGAGTGTCAGAGGTTTATCTGGCAGTGTCATCGTGTACCAGAGTTGAAGCGGTGTACAGGGAGTGTCAGAGGTGTACCTGGGAGGCCAGAGGTGCCTGAGCAAGCCAGAGGTGTACCTAAGAGGCAGAGGTGAACCTGGGAGTAAGCCAGAGGTGTACCTGGGAGTGTCTGAGGCAAGGAGTGTCAGAGGAGTACCTGGGAGCAAGCCAGAGGCCTCGGAGCACGGTGGTGTACCTGGGAGTGTCAAAGGTGTACTGGGAGGTCAGAGGTGTACCTGGGCGCATCAGGAGGTTTACCTGAGAGCACAGAGGTTTATCTGGCAGTGTCAGCGTGCACCTGGAGGCCAGTGCACTGGGAGTGCCAGAGGTGTGGCCTGGGAGTGTCAGAGGTGCACCTGGGAGTGCCGAGTGTGCACCTGGGAGGTCAGAGGTGCACCTGGGAGGGCCAGGAGGCATACCTGGGAGTATCAGAGGCACCTGGGAGTGCCAGAGGTGTACCTGAGTGCCAGAGGTACCTGGGAGGTCATGGTGTAATCTGGGAGTGTCAGAGGTACCTGGCAGCAACAGAGGTGTACCTGGGAGGTACAGAGGTACCAGCCAGTGTCAGAGGTGTACCTGGGAGGCCAGAGTGCACTGGGAGTGCCAGGATGTACCTGGGAGGTTCAGGTGTACCTGGGAGCCAGAGGTGTACCTGGAGGCCAGAGGTGTACCTGGGAGACAGAGGACTTGACCAAAGGAGTAACGGAGCCAAGGTGTACTCAAGGCATATCAAGGTGTACCTGGGAGTGTCAGGAGGTGACCGTGCCGAGGAGTACCAGGAGTGAGGCGTACCTGGGAGGTCAGGAGGTGGGACGTGCACTGGAGGTCAGAGGTGTACCTGGGAGCACAGAGGGGCAACAGGAGTGCTGAGGTGTATATGGGAGCAAGCCGGAGGTGTACTGGGAGCAAGGAGGTGTACCTGGGAGGCTGGGAGGAGTGACCAGGGAGGCCAGGGTGAACCAGGGAGTGGGAGGTGAAACGTGAGTGTCGGACCTGGGAGTATCGGGAGGTGTACCTGGAAGTGCAGGGGTGGCCAGGGAGTGTCAGTGAGTACCTGGAGGTAAAAAGTGACCTGGGTGTATGGAGGTGTACTGGGAATACAGGAGGTGTACCTGGAGTGCCAGAGGTGTACCTGGGAGTGTCGGAGGTGGCCCAGGAATGTCAGTGGAGTAACAGAGGTGTACATGGGAGTGGCAGGGGAGGTAACGGGAGGTGTGAGAGGTGTACCTGGGAGTATGAGAAGTGTACCTGGGAGTGTCTGAGGTGTACCGGGAGTGTCTGAGGTGCACTGGGAGGTCAGAGGTGTACCTGGGAGTGTCGGTACCCAGGAGTGTCAGAGGTGTACCCGGAGTGTCAGGAGGTGTACCTGGGAGGCCAGCACCGGGAGTGTCACAGAGTACTGGGAGGTCAGAGGTGTACCTGGGAGGCTCTGAGGTGTATCTGGGAGTGAGAAGTGCATGTGAGGTCGGAGGAGTAACTGGGAGGCCGGAGAGGTACCTGGGAGTGTCGGAGGTACTCGGAGTCTGAGGGGGAACATGGGAGGCCAGAGGTGCGCCTGGGAGTGTCAGAGGTACCTAAGAGTGTCAGGAGTACTGGGAGCGACAGTGTATCTTGGAGTGTCTGGGGTGTACCTGGGAGTGTCAGAGGTGTACCTGGCAGTGTCCTGACGTGTACCTGGCAGTGTTGGGCGGTGTACCTGAGGCCATGGGCATCACCTGAGCACAGAGGTGTACTGGGAGTCAGAGGTGTACTGGAGTGTCAGAGGTGTACCTGGGAGTGCTCAGAGGTGTACCAGGGAGGTCAGAGGCACACCTGGGAGGTCAGAGGTGTACCAGGAGGCAGAGGAGTACCTGGGAGTGTCCGAGGTGTGCCTGTGAGTTTCAGAGGTGTACCTGGGAGGCTCAGCGATGCCTGGGAGTGGCGGAGGTGTACCTGGGAGGCCTGGAGGTGTACCTGGAGTGCTGAGGTGTGGCACAGTGTCAGAGGTGTACTCAGTGTCAGAGGTGCCTGCCAGTGCGGGAGGTGTACCTGGCACTGTCTGAGGTGTACCTGGGAGGCCAGAGGTGTACCTGGGAGGTCAGAGGTGTACCTGGGAGTGCTCTGAGGTACCTGGGAGCAAGCCAGAGGAGCACCTGGGAGGCTGGGAGGTGTGGCCTGGGAGGCCGGAGGTAAGTACCTGGGAGTATCAGGAGTACCGGAGGCCAGAGGTACCAGGAGGTTCAGATGAACCAGGGAGTGTCTGAGGGGTACCTGGGAGTCGGAGGTGTACCTGAAGTGTCAGAGGTACCAGAGTGTCAGTGAGCACCTGGGAGTGTAAAGGTGTACCTGGGTGCATCGGAGGTGCACCTGGAATATCGAGATGCACCTTGAGTGCCAGAGGTGCCTGGGAGTGTCAGAGGTGTACCAGGGAATGTCAGGGAGTACCTGGGAGGCTCGGAGGTGTACTTGGGAGGGTGAGGAGGTGTACCTGGGAGGTGGAGAAGTGTACCTGGGAGTGCCGGAGGTGTGGTATCTGGGAGGTCGGGAGGTGTACCTGGGAGAAGCCAGAGGTGTACCTGGGAGGCCAGAGGTGCACCTGGGAGTGTCAGCAGTGTACCTGGAGTGTCAGGTGTAACTGGGAGGCTTAGATGTGTATCTGGGAGTGTCAGGTACCTGGGAGTGTCTGAGGTACCTGGGAGGTCAGGAGGTGTACTGGGAGTGTCTGAGGTGTACTCAGAGTGTCAGAGGTGCACTGCAGGAGTGTCAGGAGGTGTACCTGGAGGCCAGGTGCACCTGAGGCCACAGGAGTACCTGGGAGTGTCAGAGGTGCACCTGGGAGGTCTGAGGTGTATCTGGGAGGGAGAAGGTACATGGGAGTGTCGGAGGAGCACCTGGGAGTGTCGGAGGTGTACCTGGGAGGCCAGAGGTGTACCTGGGAGGCTTGAGGTGTACCTGGAGTGTCAGAGGTGCGCCTGGGAGTGTCAGAGGTGTACCTAAGAGTGTCAAAGGAGTAACTGGAGGCTCAGAGGTGTATCTTGGAGTGTCTGGGGTACCTGGGAGTGCTCAGAGGTACCTGGCAGTGTCTGGAGGTGTACCTGGCAGTGTCATGGTACCTGGGAGTGGTTAAGCGGTGTACTGAGCAACAGAGGTAACAGGAGTGTCAGAGGTGTACCTGGAGTGTCAGAGGGGTACCTGGGAGGACAGAGGTACCAGGAGTGTCAGAGGTGACTAGGAGGTCAGAGGTGTACCAGAGTGTCAGAGGTGTACCTGGGAGCATGAGGTGTACCTGGGAGGTCAAAGGTGTACCTGGGAGTGTCAGAAGGCACCATGCATCAGAGGTGTGACCTGGGAGTGTCAGAGTCTGGTGTACCTGGGAGGTCATGGTGCACGGGAGCTCAGAGGTGTACCTGGGAGTGTCAGAGGTGTACCTGGGAGGCAGAGGTGCACCTGGGAGAAGCCAGAGGTGTACCTGGGAGGCTGAGGATTTGTACCTGGGAGAAGTCTGAGGTGTACCTGGGAGCAAGGAGGAGTAATGGGAGGCTGAGGATGTACCTGGGAGTACGGAGGTACCTGGGAGGTCAAGGTGTACCTGGGAGTGTCAGAGGTGTACCTGGCGTGATCAGAGGTGTACTTGAGAGCGCCAGAGGTTTATCTGGCAGGTTGCAACCTGGGAGTGTCATGGTAATACGTGGGAGGTCAGAGGTGTACCTGGAGTGTCAGAGGTGTACCTGGGAGTGCCAGAGGTACTGGGAGGCCAGTGTACCTGGGAGTCAGAGGTATACCTGGGAGTATCAGAGGTGTACCTGGGAGTGCCAGAGGCACCTGGGAGGCCAGAGGTGTACCTGGGAGTGCAGAAGGGTAACTGGGAGTGTCAGAGGCACCAGTAACAGAGGTACCTGGGAGGCCAGAGGTGTACCAGCCAGTGTCAGAGGTGTACCTGAGTGTCAGGAGGTGTACCTGGGAGGCTGGGAGGTGCACTGGGAGTGTCTGAGGTGTACCTGGGAGGTCAGAGGTACCTGGGAGGTCAGAGGTGGCACCTGGGAGCACTGAGGTGCACCTGGGAGCATCAAGAGTACCTGGGAGTGTCAGAGGTGTACCTGGGCGTATCAGAGGGTACCTGGGAGTGTCAGAGGTGTACCTGGCAGTGTCAGAGGTACCTGGGAGTGCAAGGGGTAACTGGGAGGCCAGAGGTGGCATATGGGAGCGGAGGTGCACCTGGGAGGTCAGAGGTGTACCTGGAGTGTCAGAGGAGGCACCCAGGAGTGTCAGAGGTGTATATGGGATGTCGGAGGTACCTGGAGGTCAGAGGCACGGGAGGCCAGAGGTACCAGGGAGGCCAGGGGTGAACCAGGGAGGCCAGAGGTGAACCAGGGAGGTCGAGGTGTACCTGGGAGTATCGAGGTGCACCTGGAAGTGCTGGGAGGTGTACCAGGAGTGTCAGTGGTGCCTGGAGGTGAAAGGTGTACCTGGGTGTACGAGGCACCTGGGAACACGGGAGGTACCTGGGAGGCAGGGAGGTACCTGGAGGCCGGGAGGTGTACCAGGAATGTCAGTGAGCACCTGTGAGTGTCAGAGGTGTGTACATGGGAGTGTCAGAGGTGTACCTGGGAGGTGAGAGGTGTACCTGGGAGTAAGGAGAAGGCAACGGGAGTGTTCGAGGTGTACCTGGGAGGTTTGATGTGTATCTGGGAGTGTCTGGTGTGTACCTGGGAGGTTCAAGAGGCACCTGGGAGTGTCAGAGGTGTACCTGGGAGTGTTCAGGTACTGGAGTGTCAGAGGTGTACCTAGGAGTGTCAGAGGTGTACCTGAGTGCTAGGGCGTGCACCTGGGAGTGTCACAGGAGTACCTGGGAGTCAGAGGTACCTGGGAGTGTCTGAGGTGTATCTGGGAGGAGAAGTGGCCGGGAGTGTCGGAGGAGTACCTGGGAGTGTCGGAGGTGTACCTGGGAGTGTCAGAGGTGTACCTGGGAGTGTCTGAGGTGTACCTGGGAGGTCAGAGGTGCCTGGGAGGTCAGAGGTACCAAGAGCGTCAAGGAGTACTGGGAGTGTCAGGAGGTGTATCTTGGAGTGTCTGGGGTGTACCTGGGAGGTCAGAGGTATTTGCAGTGTCTGACGGTACCTGGCAGTGTCAGTGGTGTACCTGGGAGTGTCACGGTGTACCTGAGTGTCAGAGGTGTACTGGGAGGCCAGAGGTGTGACCTGGGAGTGTCAGAGGGTACCTGGGAGTGTGTAGAGGTGTACCAGGGAGGTCAGAGGCACACCTGGGAGCGTCAGAGGTGTACCAGGGAGTGTCAGAGGAGTACCTGGGAGTGTCGGAGGTGTACCTGTGAGTTTCAGAGGTGTACCTGGGAGCAGCCAGGTGTACCTGGGAGTGTCGGAGGTGTACCTGGGAGTATCGAGGTACCTGGGAGTGTCAGAGGTGTACCTGGGAGTGTCAGAGGTGTACCTGCCAGTGTCAGAGGTGTACCTGCCAGTGTCAGAGGTGTACCTGGCACTGTCTGAGGTGTACCTGGGAGTGTCAGGAGGTGTACTGGGAGGTTCGGAGGTGTACCTGGGAGTGTCTGAGGTACCTGGGAGTGTCAGAGGAGTACCTGGAGTGTGGGAGGTGTACCTGGGAGGCCAGAGGTGTACCTGGGAGTGTCTGAGGTACCTGGGAGCATCAAAGGTGAACCTGGGAGTGTCAGAGGTGCACCCATGCATCAGAGGTGTACCTGAGAGTGTCAGAGGTTTATCTGGCAGTGTCAGCGGTACCTGGGAGGCTGAGGCGGTGCACGGGGAGTGCTGGGAGGTGTGACCTGGGAGCAAGCTGAGGTGACCTGGGAGGCTGCAGAGGTGTACCTGGGAGTGTCAGAGGTGTACCTGGGAGTGTCAGAGGTACCTGGGAGATCAGGAGGTACCTGGGAGTGTCAGAGGTGTACCTGGTGCTGGGAGGTACCTGGGAGGTCAGGGGTGTACCTGGAGTGTCAGGTGTACCTGGAAGGTTCGAGTTGTACCCAGAGTGTCAAGGAGTACCTGGAGGTCAGAGGTGTATCTTGGAGTGTCTGGGGTGTACCTGGGAGGTCAGAGGTGCCTTGGAGTGTCAGGAGGGGTACCTGGGAGCTGTCAGGTGTACCTGGAGTGTTTGAGGTGTACCTGGGAGTATCAGAAGCACCTGGGAGGGTCAGGTGTACCTGGGAGTGTCAGAGGTGTACCTGGGAGGTAGGGGTGTACCTGGGAGTGTGGAGGTACCTGGAGGTCAGAAGTGTACCTGGGAGTGTTGGAGTGTACCGTGAGCACCGGAGGTGCACATGAGTGTCAGAGGTACCTGGGAGGCCAGAGGTGACCTGGGAGTGTCTGGGGTGTACCTCGGAGTGCAGAGGTGCACTGGGAGTGCTGGGAGGTGTACCTGGGAGTGTAGGGGTGTACCTGGGAGTGTCAGAGGAGTGCCTGGGAGGTTGGGAGGACCTGGGAGTGTCTGAGGTGTATCTGGGAGGAGAAGGGTAATGGGAGGCCGGAGGTGTACCTGGGAGTGTCGGAGGTGTACCTGGGAGTGTCAGGAGGTGTACCTGGAGTGTTGGGAGGAGAACCAGGTGGTGTAAGAGGTGTACCTGGGAGGTCAGAGGTGTACCAGGAGTGCCAGAGGTGTACCTGGGAGTGTCTGAGGTATCTGGGAGGAGAAGTGTGTGGGAGAGGTCGGAGGTGTACCTGGGAGCAGCCGGAGGTGTACCTGGGATTGCTCAGAGGTGTACCTGGGAGTGTCTGGAGGTGTACCTGGCAGTGCTCAGAGGTGCGCCTAGGAGGTGGACAGGTGCACCTGGGAGTGTCTGAGGTGTACCTGGGAGTGACTGAGCTGTACCTGGGAGTGTCTGAGGTGTACCTGGCAGTGTCAAGGTGTACTGAGGCTGGGCGGTGTACCTGAGTGTCAGAGGTGTACCGGGGAGTGTCAGAGGTGTACCTGGGAGTGTCAGAGGTGTACCTGGGAGGCCAGAGGCATACCAGGGAGGGGTCAGAGGCACACCTGGGAGTGTCAGAGGTGTACCAGGAGTGTCAGGAGTACCTGGGAATGTCTGAGGTGTACCTGGGAGTGTCAGAGGTGTACCTGGGAGGTTGGGGCGGTGTACCTGGGAGTGTTGGAGGTGTACCTGGGAGTAGCGGACGTGTACCTGGGAGGCCAGAGGTGTACCTGAATGTCAGAGGTGTACCTGCCAGTGTCAGAGGTACCTGGCACTGTCTGGAGGTGTACCTGGGAGGTCAGAGGTACCTGGGAGGCTCAGAGGTGCACTGGGAGTGTCTGAGGTACCTGGGACTCCTCAGTGTACCTGGGACTCTTTGGTACCTGGGAGGTCAGAGGTGTACCTGGCAAGGAGAGGTGTACCTGGGAGCATCAGAGGTGTACCTGGGAGTGTCAGGTGTACCTGGAATGTCAGGGGTGAAACTGAGCACAGAGGTGACCTGGGAGTGTCAGAGGAGAACCAGGTGGTGTAAGAGGGTACCTGGGAGTGTCAGAGGTGTACCAGGAGTGTCAGAGGTGTACCTGGAGTGTCAGGAGGTGTACCAGGAGGTCAGGAGTTGTACCTGGGAGTGTCAGAGGTGTACCTGGGAGTGTCAGAATTGTACCTGGGAGTGCCAGAGGTGTACCTGGGAGTGCCAGAGGTGTACCTGGGAGTGTCAGCGGTGTAACTGGGAGTGTCAGAGGTGTACCTGGGAGTAACGGAGGTGTACCAGCCAGTGTCAGAGGTGTACCTGGCAGTGTCTGAGGTGTACCTGGGAGTGTCAGAGGTGTACCTGGAGTGGCAGAGGTGTACCTGGGAGTGTCTGAGGTACCTGGGAGTGTCAGAGGTGTACCTGGGAGCAAGGAGGTGTACCTGGGAGTGTCTGAAGGGCCTGGGAGTATCGGGAGGCCTGGGAGCATCAAAGGAGTACCTGGGAGTGTCAGAGGTACCTGCGTATCAGAGGTGTACCTGGCAGTGTCAGAGGTGTACCTGGGAGTGTCAGGGGCGTAACTGGGAGGCCAGAGGTATATGGGAGCGTCTGAGGTGTACCTGGGAGGTCAGAGGTGTACCTGGGAGGCAGAGAGTACCTAGGAGTGCCGGAGGTATATGGGAGCGTCGGAGGTGTACCTGGGAACAGAGGTACCTGGGAGGCTGGGAGGTGTACCAGGGAGTGTCAGAGGTAACCAGGGAGTGTCAGAGGTGAACCAGGGAGTGCCACAGGTGTACCTGGGAGTATCGGAGGTACCTGGAAGTGCAGGAGGTGTACCAGGGAGTGTCAGTGGAGTACCCGGAGTAAAAGGTACCGGGTGTATCGGGAGGTGTACTGGGAATACGGAGGTACTGGGAGTGCCAGAGGTGTACCTGGGAGTGTCGGAGGTGTACCAGGAATGTCAGTGGAGTACCTGGGAGGTCAGAGGTGAAATATGGAGGTCGAGGTGTACCTGGGAGTGCCAGGTGGTGTACCTGGGAGTGGCACAGTTGTACATGGGCTTGTCAGGAGGTGTAATCGGAGCACGGTGGTACCTGGATGTGTCAAAGGTGTACCTGGAGTGTCAGGAGGTACCGGGCGTATCAGAGGTGTACCTGAGAGTGTCAGAGGTTTATCTGGCAGTGTCAGAGGTGTACCTGGGAGGTCAGTGGTGTACGTGGGAGTGTCAGGGTGTACCTGGGAGGCTGAGGTGTACCTGGGAGGTCAGAGGTGTACCTGGAGTCAGAGGTACCTGGGAGTGTCAGAGGCATACCTGGGAGCATCAGAGGTGTACCTGGGAGTGCCAGAGGTACCTGGGAGTGCCAGAGGTGTACCTGGGAGGTCAGGCGGTGTAACTGGGAGGTCAGAGGTGTACCTGGCAGCAACAGAGGTGTACCTGGGAGCTCAGAGGTGTACCAGCCAGTGTCAGAGGTGTACCTGGGAGTGTCAGAGGTGTACCTGGGAGTGTCAGAGGTGTACCTGGGAGTGTCTGAGGTACCTGAGACAAGAGGTGTACCTGGGAGTGTCAGAGGTGTACCTGGGAGCACGGGAGGTGTACCTGGGAGTATCAGCGAGCACCTGGGAGTGTCAGAGGTGTACCATGTATCAGAGGTGTACCTGGGAGGCTGCAGAGGTGTACCTGGCAGTGCCAGAGGTGTACCTGGGAGCGACAGGCGTAACTGGGAGTGTCAGAGGTGGCATAGGAGCGTCGGAGGTGTACCTGGGAGTGTCAGAGGTGTACCTGGGAGTGTCAGAGGAGTACCTAGGAGTGTCAGAGGTGTATATGGGAGCGTCGGAGGTGTACCTGGGAGTGTCAGAGGTGTACCTGGGAGTGTCAGAGGTGTACCAGGAGCGTTGGGGTGAACCAGGAGTGTCAGAGGTGAACCAGGGAGGCCTGTGTACCTGGGAGTATCGGAGGTGTACCTGAGGTGTCAGAGGTGTACCAGGAGTGCTGGGGTGAGTACCTGGGAGTGTAAAAGGTGTACCTGGGTGTATCGGAGGTGTACCTGGGAATATCGGAGGTGTACCTGGGAGTGCCTGAGGTGTACCTGGGAGGTCGGAGGTGTACCAGGGAATGTCAGTGGAGTACCAGGAGAGTCAAAGGTGTACATGGGAGGTCGGAGGCACTGGGAGGTGGGAGAGGTGCCTGGGAGAGGAGAAGGTACCTGGGAGTGTCGGAGGTGTATCTGGGAGTGTCGGAGGTGTACCTGGGAGTGTCAGAGGTGTACCTGGGAGGTCAGGAGGTACCTGGGAGGTCAGCAGTGTACCTGGGAGTGTCTGAGGTACCTGGGAGTGTTTGATGTGTATCTGGGAGCGTCTGGTGGTACCTGGGAGTGTCTGAGGTACCTGGGAGGTCAGAGGTGTACCTGGGAGTGAATGGGGTGTACCTGGAGTGTCAGAGGTACCTAGGAGTGTCAGAGGTACCTGGGAGGTCAGGGTGCACCTGGGGTGTCACAGGAGTACCTGGGAGTGTCAGAGGTGTACCTGGGAGTGTCTGAGGTGTATTGGGAGTGAGAAGTGCATGTGAGTGTCGGAGGAGTACCTGGAGATGCCGGAGGTGTACCTGGGAGTGTCAGAGGTGTACCTGGGAGTGTCTGAGGTGTACCTGGGAGTGTCAGAGGTGTGCCTGGGAGGCCAGAGGTGTACCTAAGAGTGTCAAAGGAGTACCTGGGAGGTTCAGAGGTGTATCTTGGAGTGTCTGGGGTGTACCTGGAGGTCAGAGGTGTACCTGGCAGTGTCTGACATGTACCTGGCAGTGTCATGGTGTACCTGGGAGCAAGCCGGGGTGTACCTGGAGTGTCAGAGGTGTACTGGGAGGTCAGAGGTGTACCTGGGAGCACAGAGGTGTACCTGGGAGTCAGAGGTGTACCGGGAGTAACGGAGGTGCA
>NW_024739596.1:0-9978 GCF_018991925.1 Homarus americanus | reverse complement strand
AACCCCACGACAGCCTGACCCCAGTATATCATAACCCCACGACAGCCTGACCCCAGTATATCATAACCCCACGACAGCCTGACCCCAGTATATCATAACCCCACGACAGCCTGACTACAGTGTATGATAACCCAAATGGCAGTTTAACTTCATATAATTCTATTCATTATAATATTAAAATATAATAACCTGTTTCGTATTTATTCATATTACGTTGTATTAATTATATTCAAACTCATAGTTTTACCATCATCTAGTTCCTTATTTCCTCGTATTTTACCGTATTTCAGTAAATGACCCTCAAAGACACATGATGTTTGGATGGTAATACGTATTTGTGTTATGTTCATATATTTGTATTTTGTATAAATATTCCAATCATCTCGAGGCTGACACATGTTCCATACCTGTTTACATGCTCTTTACCTGTGTCTAGCGAACCAATAAAAATCTCTTTTCTAACTCACCCCCTTGAGGGACATGTTCCTTGGTGTTCACTCTCTCATTATCTCGTTTGATGATTCCTGTCTATATCATTATCACAACAATAATGTATAAGAAAAAAATCGCAGTTATGGCTTCAATGTTAAACTATCATTCTGTAACATCACAGATTGTTATCAACATTATTGTCTTAGTTATTGATGAAGAACAATGATACGGAAAGACTGTATTTTGTTTGTGGAAATTGATCTCTTAAACGATGTTAATTTCGGTATTTTCATCTGGAAATAAAAAAAAAAACGTAATGAAAAAATACACATTGAATGAACGTACAGGTGACATTGGTTCAGGTAAAACTAACGAGCTACGAAAGTAACTTCAATGAATCTTAACTCAGGTGTAAGAAACTCTATATCACGATAACCAGGAGGTGTTCTATCACGGTAACCAGGAGGTGTTCTATCACGGTAACCAGGAGGTGTTCTATCACGGTAACTAGGAGGTGTTCTATCACGGTAACCAGGAGGTGTTCTATCACGGTAACCAGAAGGAACACATTTATCAGCTACACAGGAGACGAGGTTCAATAGAGAGACTATACCTGTCAGGTAGTAATTAATTAGTGCAAGACGTATGTTTGGTCACCTGTTTCACTTTCTTGTCGGTGTCGAAAAAAAATCACTCGTGTGTGTGGTTGTTTTTGTTGTAATATTGTTATTGTATTAGTTTAATTGTTTGCGTTGTTATTGTTGTTGATGTTGTTGTCGTCTTTGTTGTTGTTGTTATTGTCTTTGTTGTTGTTCTTGTAGTTTTGGGTATTTTTGGTATTATTATTATTGTTATTGTATTTAATATTTTTTTATTTGTTGTTGTTGTTTTTGTTGTTTGTAGTGTATTTTCAAAGGTATTCAATTAACTTTTCCCATATGTCTGTGTCTGTCTGTCTGTCTGTGTGCTTGTATGCATTCAATTGTGTTTCAGTATATTGTTCACTCTCTCTCTCTCTCTCTCTCTCGCTCTCTCTCCATTATCTCACTCTCCTTCTCACTCTCTTTTTCTCTCTCGTTCAGTTCATGCTCAGACTGTTGGCTTTGCTAGTCGTCAATTCTAAAAACCTTTCACCTTTACACCTTTCCAGCCTTCACAATGCCGCATGACAAATTGACACGCAGGTCTTGTGTCTCTCTCTCCTTGTATAGAGAGAGAGAGAGAGAGAGAGAGAGAGAGAGAGAGAGAGAGAGAGAGAGAGAGAGAGAGAGAGAGAGAGACCATTCAATCAACACCAATAATGCCTCATCGACCAACATCACAGCCTCAATACCTTCACTCTCTCTTTACTTAATTTCCAATATAAAACTTTTATATCCAGTGATCTAATTAAAACTTTTATTGTATTCTTTTGTATTCTTTTGTATTCTTTCGTATTTTGTATTTTTTTCCTTCACCCTCTTGTCTGTCGATCTAATTGTCAATAAAAATCCATTCACGGTTTTTCATTTTTTTTTCTCGACTATTGTGAGTTTAGGAACGTGACAACACTTCGCTTGGATGTCCCTGTAAAATTGGGACAGTGATTCATCCTCTACCTACCTACCTACCTACCTGTGTCAGTCAGCTTAATTAACAGTAATGAATTCTGACAGACTAACTTACTCACAGTTGGTAAAACCATTTTTTTTAGAGGGGGATGGGGAGATGAGGAGGTGGGGAGATGAGGAGGTGGGGAGATGAGGAGGGGAGGGGGTGAGATGAGGAGGTGGGGAGATGAGGAGGTGGGGAGATGAGGAGGGGAGATGAGGAGGTGGGGAGGGGGGAGGGGAGGGGGAGATGAGAGGTGGGAGATGAGAGGGGAGATGAGGGAGGTGTGTGGGGGGAGGATGGGGAGGGAGGTGGGGAGATGAGGAGGTGGGGATGAGGAGGTGGGGAGATGAGGAGGTAAGAGATGAGGAGGTGGGGGAGAGATGGAGGAGGTGGGGAGATGAGGAGGGAGGGGAGGGGAGGGGGGAGGTGGGAGGAGGGGAGGTAAATATAGTGGGGGAGGGGAAGGAGGGCTTCAGGAGGGAAGGAGGAGGGAGATGCGGTGATAACTATGACTGTGTTAGTATTCTTAAATAAGTATTTTATTTAATTGGTGATTATTATATACTGGTTAGAAACACCTAATCTGTATTCTTCTTACTCCTGACAAATCAACTAATGTGTACAAAAATCCTCTATATTACCCAACTTGTCGATAACCGGGAGTAATAACCTTAAACTCTTCATTATTTTGATATAAATTTTCACACAAAGTTTATAAATTTCTGTATAAATTTGAGAAGAAAAAAAACTCTGAAATGTATGACTGACATATCAGGAAGGAAAATAGTATCTCAACACACCAGGGAGGGGAACACTACTGTATGTATCTTTGATGTTATCAGAAGGAAATATGTATCTCAACACACCAGGGAGGGACACTACTGTATGTATCTTGACACATCAGGGAAGGAAATATGTATCTCAACACACCAGGGAGGGACACTACTGTATGTATCTTGACACACCAGGGAAGGAAATATGTATCTCAACACACCAGGGAGGGACACTACTGTATGTATCTTGACACATCAGGGAAGGAAATATGTATCTCAACACACCAGGGAGGGACACTACTGTATGTATCTTGACACATCAGGGAAGGAAATATGTATCTCAACACACCAGGGAGGGACACTACTGTCTACTGTATGTATCTTGACACATCAGGGAAGGAAATATGTATCTCAACACACCAGGGAGGGACACTACTGTATGTATCTTGACACATCAGGGAAGGAAATATGTATCTCAACAAACCAGGAAGGGACACTACTGTATGTATCTTGACATATCAGGGAAGGAAATATGTATCTCAACACACCAGGGAGGGACACTACTGTATGTATCTTGACACATCAGGGAAGGAAATATGTATCTCAACACACCAGGGAGGGACACTACTGTATGTATCTTGACACATCAGGGAAGGAAATATGTATCTCAACACACCAGTGAGGGACACTACTGTATGTATCTTGACACATCAGGGAAGGAAATATGTATCTCAACACACCAGGGAGGGACACTACTATATGTATCTTGACACATCAGGGAAGGAAATATGTATCTCAACACTCCAGGAAGGAACGACAGCTTCATATAAAAAAAAATTAAGCTCGTTGCCAAGGTGAAGCTTGATAGTGTGTGTGTGTGTGTGTGTGTGTGTGTGTGTGTGTGTGTGTGTCTGTCTCTGTGTCTATGTGTCTGTATCGCATTAGATACAAGAAAACAATAAACACACTCTCTAATATTACACACCAAGGAAGAGATCCCTGGTCTTTCTCTTAAACAAATAAACTGTATCAATGATGTCTGAACCCTTCCTTGTGAGGTGGCCGAGATGGTGGCACCCATATCCCCCCCTCCACACACTCTCCTTTGTTTCCTCAGGTAATTTGATTGGTCTATTAATCTCTCTTGTCTAATATCCATACAATGAGACTAATTTTTTTTATATAGTACACGTTTACATTTCGTAATAAAGTGTGTGTGTATATATTATTTACGGTTTTCCTTCTAGATTCCTAAAGCTAGTATGGGAGTTGGTTGGTGGCTGGTGATTCTGTATACACGTTGGTAGAGGGTTATGTGTGTGTGTGTGTGTGTGTGTGTGTGTGTGTAGTATAGTATAGTATAGACAAATCTCAAACGCTACATCAATCCACAGTCAAATAAGAAAAATAAAATATCTAAATAAAAAACTCCCACAAAAGTTAAAAAATAAAAAGAGAAAACGAACAAGAAAAGAAGAATGAAGGAGACATGAAAAAAAACAAGAGAAAAAATGTTGAATTCTTAAAAAGCACAAAGGAGTAAACACACACACACACACACACACACACACACACACACAAACACACACACACACACACACACACACACACACACACACACACACACACACACACACACACACACACACACACACACACACACACACACACACACATGGGAAACAAACTTCCTGAACTCTAAATTGAAGAAAATTTTACCATGATTTGAATAGTTTCCGTAATAAGTGCATTTTTCTTATCTTTTAACTCATTAGAGGTAATAAAACACACACACACACAATAACCCCCAACTAAAATTACAAACAAAACGAAACAATTAGAAAAGTAAAAACACGAATGATAATAAAAATAAATAAATGTTTGGGTAAGTAAAATAAACGCAAGAATTTATTGTTGTGTTGGAGGAAAGGAAATAGAATTCAGTCTTGTGGAATTTGGTGATAAAATGCATTCACACCTGTTTGTCGGCACGGTAGTCGGGTGAAGGTGGGGAAGACAGGTGATAGACAGTACAGGTGGCGATAGACAGTACAGGTGGCGATAGACAGTACAGGTGGCGATAGACAGTACAGGTGGCGATAGACAGTACAGGCGGCGATAGACAGTACAGGTATGAGTAGACAGTACAGGTATATAGACAGCAATATGGCGATAGACAGTACAGGCGGCGATAGACAGTACAGGTGGCGATAGACAGTACAGGCGGCGATAGACAGTACAGGCGGCGATAGAAAGGACAGGTGACGATAGAAAGGACAGGTGACGATAGACAGAACGTCAACAATAGACAGAACGTCAACAATAGACAGAACGTCAACAATAGACAGAACGTCAACAATAGACAAAACGTCAACAATAGACAGAACGTCGACAATAGACAGAACGTCGACAATAGACAGAACGTCGACAATAATAGGTTGAGAACATCAACAACAGATGAACATCAATAGACAGAACATCAACAGACAGAACATCAACAACAGACAGAACATCAACAATAGACAGAACATAAAATAACAGACAGAACATCAACAATAGACAGAACATCAACAATAGACAGAACATCAATAATAGACAAAACATCAACAATAGACAGAACATCAACAATAGACAGAACATCAACAATAGACAGAACATCAATAATAGACAGAACATCAACAATAGACAGAACATCAACAATAGACAGAACATCAATAATAGACAGAACATCAACAATAGACAGACCATCAACAATAGACAGAACATCAACAATAGACAGAACATCAACAATAGACAGAACATCAACAATAGACAGAACATCAACAATAGACAGAACATCAACAATAGACAGAACATCAACAATAGACAGAACATCAACAATAGACAGAACATCAACAATAGACAGAACATCAACAATAGACAGAACATCAACAATAGACAGAACATCAACAATAGACAGAACATCAACAATAGACAGAACATCAACAATAGACAGAACATCAACAATAGACAGAACATCAACAATAGACAGAACATCAACAATAGACAGAACGTCAACAATAGACAGAACGTCAACAATAGACAGAACGTCAACAATAGACAGAACGTCAACAATAGACAGAACGTCAACAATAGACAGAACGTCAACAATAGACAGAACGTCAACGATAGACAGAACGTCAACAATAGACAGAACGTCAACAATAGACAGAACGTCAACAATAGACAGAACGTCAACAATAGACAGAACATCAACAATAGACAGAACATCAACAATAGACAGAACGTCAACAATAGACAGAACGTCAACAATAGACAGAACATCAACAATAGACAGAACGTCAACAATAGACAGAACATCAACAATAGACAGAACATCAACAATAGACAGAACATCAACAATAGACAGAACATCAACAATAGACAGAACATCAACAATAGACAGAACGTCAACAATAGACAGAACATCAACAATAGACAGAACATCAACAATAGACAGAACATCAACAATAGACAGAACATCAACAATAGACAGAACATCAACAATATACAGAACACCGACAACAGACAGAACATCAACAATAGACAGAACATCAACAATAGACAGAACATCAACAATAGACAGAGAATATCAACAATAGACAGAACGTCAACAATGAACAGAGACATCAACAATAGACAGAACATCAACAATAGACAGAACATCAACAATAGACAGAACATCAACAATAGACAGAACATCAACAATAGACAGAACATCAACAATAGACAGAACATCAACAATAGACAGAACATCAACAATAGACAGAACATCAACAATAGACAGAACATCAACAATAGACAGAACATCAACAATAGACAGAACATCAACAATAGACAGAACATCAACAATAGACAGAACATCAACAATAGACAGAACATCAACAATAGACAGAACATCAACAATAGACAGAATCAACAATAGACAGACAAACACAATTTCCTGGAATAACAGACGTGGGTTTGGGTCTGGGGGTGGGGGGGGGAGATGAACCTTTTATATGCCTGCTTCGGTAAGTGGCTTTGTGGAGACCAGCCATTACAGGTCACAACACAGCAGTATGTACGACTCTGTTATACCAAGAGCTTTAACATTTATGAACTAAAATTATGGGAATATTATGAAAAAACCTGACCTGACCTGACCTGACCCGCCCTAACCTAACCACATCAAACCTAAACTTGTTGGAATATTATGAAAAATCCTAACCTAACCAAACCTAAACTTGTTGGAGTATTATGAAAAACCTGACCTGACCTAACCTAACTTAATCTAACCTAAGCTAACATAAACCTAACCTAACCCGAAGACCAAGTCACCTACAAACATACAAACAACGTATTATTGTATGCATGGTGAAGGAAAACAAAGAGACAGTGTTTACATAAATTACAATTACTAAAGAGACTTCAAATAAAGATTTATTACCAGTATCCAGACTAATTTCCTGTTCATTCAACTTCATCTTGAACTTTATTATATTAGTTTATCTTAGACACAAATATAAATCGGATAGACTCATGAAGCTGCTACAAATTATACGTCTCGCAACACTGACTATTGGTTCCAAATCCTGGCTGATACCCTGGCTGTTAGTGTGTGCGCGTCGTGTACCCCACTCACTGCTTATAGAGGTGGAGGATATATGTAAGTGCATTACTTTATAATACTGTGAATATCAACAAAAAAATGTATGGTGTTACAGAATAAGTTAAATGCAAATTTGTACTTAAACAAAATAGTAAAAACAGCCAGAGTACAAACATATAACTTTATAAGTGCATAAGTATGGAAGTCTGAATAAACAATAATCAGTGTACGCACGTTACTTAATACACTTGTGTACTCAACAAACACAAAGTGAATGTGAAAAAGACAGTCATGAGTATGTGCGTATGTGTATGTGGTAGGTATGTGATTATCAGGTTGTGTACGAGAATGACGATGTAATTATGCAAGTGTTAACATGTAACTGCATAAGAAAAGATATGTAAATATATAGATATAAACATATAAGTAATTCCCAAAAAGAATAAAAGAAAAACGCGCAAACGAGACCACGAGTTTGTTTATATAGAATAACATGACTGCACGACCGCTTTACTACGTAGTCACGGTCTACACACTAAATAATAACGTAAATCTTATTTGAAAAAAGTTGTTGGTCTTGAATAATCTCATGCTAAGATATACGACTTGCTGATAGCCGGGAATACAGTTATGCGGGAGGAGAAATCTCTTTAAGGGACTCAGAAGTTAAAAGCAGCGGGTGGAGGCATAAATATATATATATTTTTTGACTCACAAGAATGTCAGAGCGGATATTAATAGCATTTCCGAGGCTTGCACACGCACGCAGACCCGTCCAGGGTTGGCGCATGATGGAAAATGCCCATACTATCACTGGCCAGGGTTAGAGCATGAGGAAAAATGCCCACACTACTAATGGCCATTAGCCAGGGATGGAGCACATGGAACAGTTTCCACACCACTACACACACAAAGCCTGGAACATACTCGTATGATACAGGTCCTGTTTACAAAGCACTATCGTCTCAATTTGTGTTTACCTTGTGTCAGATAACTGGAATAGGTCGCCTATCTGTTACTCTGTTTACATTAATTTGCTTTACCTATTTCTATTAACTACCCAAGAGAGAAAACTGAGAAAACTGCAGTTCAAGTATCACCCAACACGTTCATTACATGTCCCGTCTACGTCACTTTCAGATCCCAGGATCGTATGGGGCGAATGACAAACTACTGTAAGAATTTTCTAGTTTGGGTTGTCATCTTGTACATATTGATCACCTGAACATTAGACCCTACAGCTTATTTCACCTTAAGATTGACCACGCTGATGCTAACCTAACTTAAAGGACTAGGACTTTATTTTGGTGTGCTGAGTCTGTGTTTTGCAGTGGTATTACCTACTGCCGAGGCAAATGTACAGATTTAGGAAAACACTACGAACAGGGCCATTAAGCAACTTTATAATAACTAACTTTATAACAAATGACACGATCCAGACGTGACCTGACCTGACCTAACCTAACCAACCGACCGGAAGCAAGCAGTAAAAAAATCAGTGACGTCACGGCTGAACAGTGAAAGTTCGCGATACAACAGGTCCAGGTTGAAACATACGGAAGAGTCTACACTATACTCTCACCATAACCTGTCACACTCACCATAACCAGTCACACCATGTACTCACCACACACACACACACCTCATTCTTATTACCATTATTAAAACAACACGAACTGATTCTAACACACCCCGAGTAAAAAAAAATAAAAATAATAAAAAAAATAATAATAATAATCTTAATCTTCTCTTACCGAACTTCCCGTCTTCTAACCTAACTTAATTTAATGAAACGTAACGTAACCTAACTTAACCATAACAAACCGCCCTTTAATATATCAATAACAGGTCCAAAAGATCCGAGTTCTGGTTTCGAGTTCGGTAATTAGTTTAACCTTCCGATGAGTGACATTTAAGACTGTGGTTGTTTGACGTTATTTATGTATGGGGGTTTATCTTCCATTATTGTGACCAGACGCCCTCTTACAGCCCTTCCCTAGTGTACTAAAAGACCTCATCCTCAAGTATTCTCTGTCCTGTCTCGCTACTCTCCCTCCAGCTCTGCAATGTTTCAGATGATTTGACTCGTCGCTTATTTTACGTCATTTCCTGTCCCTTTGTATTTTTTTTAGGAATGACTGACACCACATGAAAATATCCATAACATATTATATATAGTCATCGAAAAATACTACTGAGATCTTAATTGGTTATATACTAAAACATAGGCGTTCTTTTTCGATGATCTTGTATATATAACTGAACCAGATTATTGAAGACTATTTTGGTTTTGTCTCAGTGGTTATGTGAGGAATTAAACCAAGGTCGAGGACATTTGGAGAGATGTATGGAGGTCTGTTTGGTCAGACAATATTATCTGAAGAAGTCTTTCTTAGGGTCAACAAAGAGGTTCTGCCTGGCAACATATTATTAAAGGCATCAGTTCACAGGGCAAATAAAACATTAACTGTGTGACGCTGAGTAAACAACACCTGATGAAGACTGACACTATGGTGAGACAGAGACAAACAATGGCTGTATGGAGAAGTG
>NW_024739595.1:20000-23357 GCF_018991925.1 Homarus americanus | reverse complement strand
TGATGTGTGCTTCGTTCAGTTACGTATTGCTGTTATTTTTTGTTGAGAAGCCTAAATAAAATATACAAACAACAACCTCTCGAGATCACCTAACTACAACAACCTGTGTATCCAATTTAAACTGGTCTTTTGGGGTTCAGAGCTTATAAGCTAGTCTGTGGATTTGTAATTACGATTGCGAGAAAAGAGAAGAGGCCCCTGATTCACCTTCCTCTGTCATAACCTAAACCTGGATAAAAGGAGGTCAGGGAGAGGTCGCGTATGTGTGTCCTAACTCATAGAATATCTTACTGAGAAAGGGAACATGGACAGGATGAGCTTTATAGCATTAGGGCCTGACTCTTAGAGGTTCCATAATAAAATTATGTACACAGTCAAGAACTATCTCTACTCTGGGTGATCGATGAATTTCAGAATGAACACTAGTGATTCCTGTTGTCTCGGTAGGGTTGTCAAAATCTTTCGTATGATTTGTTATATTTCTTCGGACATGATTTTGTTTAGATAGTTTTTTTTTTTTTTGGGGGTGATTTTTAGAGAACGTATTTCTTTCTTGAACAGGTAAAGCAATTAGTATAGTTTGACTTGTGGTGGTTATAAGTGTTGTTTTTGAACCTTCTATTTGAGTGACTAGTTTAAGGATTTATTGTTATTATGATTTTCTAATAAGGAGAATATTTTTTATTCATGTTACTTTTTCATCTCGATGAGTAAACCACATGACAGTGATTTTGTTTTTGTCTACTTTGACTTACAGGAGACTTAATTAGTAATTTTTCAGTAAGCGTTTTAGTCAGTCAGCCAATCAGTGAATTAAAAATTCTGTGAGTCAGTTGATGAGTCAGTTAAATGCGAGTTGGTCTGTAAGTCAAAGAGTTAGGAACTGAGATGGTCTGTTAGTGAGTCAGATAGCGATTGAGATCAGTCAATCATTATTCATAGGATGTAATTGGAGTCAAACCAAAGCATGATTTAATTGAATAACATGGTCAAAAATAATGAATAGAAAGTTGATTGAGAGTGATTATTATTGTGAGTGAGTGAGTGGTGAGTGAGTGATTTATTAAGGTTAACCTCTGACTCCTCGACCTCCACATCAATGACTCCAAGGCCAAGTTATAACTCAGTACTTCCTCTCAAACATGCACAGATAATAGATATTTAATAAGTTTCACCTGTCCATTGTAGCTCGTGATTTGTTCTGAAATATTTTAGGTAGAACGATTATATAACATAGTCTATAAGATGTTTAATGAGCCAAGGAATTTAATTTATTTTTTCAATTATACTTTTATCTTATTTTATTTTGTTATCCGTTTTGTCTTCTGATTTGGGTTTCTTCCTGTTACGGCTCGTGACATTCTTACGTAAATTGACCATAAATGTTGTGTATAATCCAAAATGAAAAAAATTATTGTTTCCCAAAGCGATCCTTGACGATGGAAAAACGGATTCAACCCTCTTGACCATTTCCGTTCTGGGGCAGATATAAAGCCGACGAACGCCAACCTCTCCTCACTCATCCACTCCCTCCAGACAGTTTGGCACCAAGAGTCGACAACTTACCTTCAGTGGCTAAACGTCCAACGAAGACATTATTGTAAAGCTTTTACTTAGAGTGTCAGCTTTAAGACTTCCTTCACCAGCAACAACTAAACGTGTGATTATGAAGTATTGGTGGAGTGTGTTGCTGTTCCTCGGGCTGAGTGTGACTTCAAAGGCTGACGTGGGGGCAGACTATCCTGCCAGATGTGATCGTGGAGACCCAAATGATGTAAAAGTAGAAGCCCATGTTTTTCAGTAATAAGTCGATCAAGTTACAAAAGTGTTATGGCAGTTGTATATATCATTTGTCGAGTGTAATTATTAACTAGTACTGTAGTTAGTCCTTCAAGACCTTCAGCGCACTAATATATTACAACTTTAACATGACAGGTTGTGGTGTGTCTTATGCTTGACTGAATTTTCTTTACAAAGTTTTATATTTTTTTTACTCACTTGTGAACTTTCGTATTCCATAAACTTGTCTCTGCGGGCTGTATAGGTACGCCAGGCGCTGTTAGTGTTCGTGCTGGCATTGTTGACTCACCCTACAGGTTGTGTGGTCATTAGATATAGGTGAAACAAGGTGATGACAATGATTCTGGTGATTACGTTAAGAGTGATGATCTGTACAAAGTAAAAGCGTATTCAGTGTGTAAACTCATCACCAACACCTCTTAAGTTTACTGTTATGATGACTCAGCACCGGTGACTCGTGACATTCAGTACTCAGGGTGACAACGACGCCAACATATCATCATAATTATACAGTAGAGTCAGTGCCTCTTCTCTAACTTCTCTTCAAATAAAGTTTCCTGCAGACATCTCTCAGGCGGCGTAAAATTTAAACTTTGGTTATTTATCTTTCAGCCAAGTAATGACATCATGGGAGAACCCATCTCAGGAGGAGGAGAAGGCGAGCCTGTCCCAAGGTGACGGAGAAGCTAGGCCCCAAGAAGACCCCATTACTCGCTCAGGATTCTTCCAGGGCGACATCATGATTCGCTCAGGACGAACTCTATCAGATCATCGAGGTAATTCATCCATCTGTCCTTATACCACCATTAACATTGCTGCTGTTGATTATAATGGCACAGGTGTAGTGACTGCCTATAGTAGTGTGTGTGTGTAAGCTCCCCATTAACGTGTGTTGTACCTCCTACAGGGTGACCCTCTGGGGCAGATGAGTGCCGTCAGAACCCACAAGAGAACTTGGCCTGACGCAGATATCCCATACGTTATCTCCTCGTCCTTCAGTAAGTACCTCCCTACCCTTTACTCTCAGTCATCTATCAGTTTATTATTTATTTTATAGACCGATGTGTCAAAGTGTTTGTCTTTGTAAAGTTTGTACAGAATAATTATATATAAACTTTCTGAATTATCTCACTTCAATGACGATCATTATTCGGTATGATAAATAAGATGAATAACTTGTAGTATTGCCTTAATAATTGTCTCTATTATGATGAAACAAGACACAGTTTGATGCTATTGGTTCCTGTTAGACACAACTGACTCTAGTTTGTGTCTCTTTATGACAGCGTCGGAGGTCGACCATCGCCCGAGCCTCATGAAAGAGTACCACCAACGGACCTGTGTCACCTTTGTCCCCAAAACCACACACAGCGACTACGTTCACATTCTCAAAGGACAAGGGTGAGTACCGTGCACAGTACCTTGAATGTCGTGCACTACACCCATACTGTGCACCTCACCGCCACTGTGCACCTCACCATACTGTGCACCCCCCCTGCACTCACCATACTGTGCACCTCACCATACTGTGCACCTCACCAAACTGTGCACTACACC
>NW_024739595.1:0-15000 GCF_018991925.1 Homarus americanus | reverse complement strand
TCAGTAAGGTTCAAACGTACAGAAAGGTTTCAAACATATGACCGGAAGGTTCAAGCACCTGAGTAAGAAAGGTTCAAACACAGGTTGGAAGGTTCAAACACAGGTCAGTAAGTTTCAAACACAGGTCAGTAAGGTTCAAACACAGGGTTCAAACACAGGTCGTGGGGTTCAAACACAGGTCAGTAAGGTTCAAACATACCAGAAAGGTTCAAACACAGGTCAGTAAGGTTCAAACATAGGTCCAGTAAGGTTCAAACGTACCAGGGTTCAAACATATGACCAGAGGTTCCAAACACAAGTGAGGAACGTTTAAACACAGGTTAGAAGGTTCAAACCAGGTCAGTAAGGTTCAAAACATACCAGAAGGTTCAAACTCACTAGCAGGAAGGTTCAAACTGTGACAGCCACATTGAAATATTACTCAGTTAATTACAGGAGAATATTAAAAGACAGACAGACAGACAGACAGACAGACAGGGCTCACTGACTCAGTCACTCGCTCATTGACTCACTCACTCCCTAACAGCTCACTCACTCCCTCACTGACTCACTCCCCTCCTCACTGACTCACTCCCTCCCCACTGACTCACTCCTCACACTTGATTCCTCCCTTCCCACTGACCCTACCCTCCCTCACTGGCTTCCATTCACCGCCTCCCGCAAGTGCCACTCCACTCCCTGCTGACTCCTCCCTCCCTCCTGACTACTCACTCCCTGACTCCTCCACCCCTCACTGACTCTACTCTTTCACTGACTCACTCCCTCCCTCACTGACTCACTCCTTCCTCACTGATCCACTCCTTCCCTCACTGCTCTCCTCCTCCCTTATGACTCCTCCCTCCCTCAGTGACTCACTCACTCCCTGCCTCACTCCCTCCCCTCACTGACTCATTCACCCCCTCCCTCACTGACTCACTCACTCCCTCCCTCACTGACTCCCTCCCTCCTCACACAGCTCCCTCCCCTCCCTTACTGACACACTCCTCACTCCCTCACTGACTCCTCCCTCCCTCACTGACTCCACTCCCCTCACTGACTTTCCTCTCCCTCTCCTCCCCTCCCTCACTGACTCCTCCCTCACCACTCCCACTCCTCCCTCACTCCTTCCCTCACTGACTCCGCCCCCCGCTCACTGACTCCCCTCACTGACTCCTCTCCCTCACTCCCTCCCCTCACTGACTCACTCCCCTCCCTCACTGACTCCTTCTCCCCCTTACTGCTCACTCACTCCCTCAATGACTCACTCCTCCCCTGACTCACTCCCCTCCCCTCACTGACTCACTCCCTCCCTCACTGACTCACCCCCTCACTGACACCCCCCCTCACTGACAATCTCACTAATGTACTAAAATATAAATTAATCATCTTTATGTTATTCTCATATATATATTTCCAGCCCTTTATCGCTGGTGTTAACTCTAATTATCAACGTACAGGAAATTGTATTGTTCGTTATATACTATTTCCAACCTGTTCATCTGTATATACTATTTTATCCTTCATTTATATTATATTTCCATACTATATTTATATACTATTTCCATCTTATATTATATTTAATACTGTTATATACTACTATACCATCACCTGTTATATACTATTACCATACCTGTTATATACTATTTCCATCTATAACCTCACTATTACTACATCTTTTCATTCATATACTATTACCATCACCTGTTATATACTATTACCATCACCGTTATATACTATTACCATCACCTGTTATATAATATTTCCATCACCTGTTATATACTATTTCCATCACCTGTTATATACTATTACCATCACCTGTTATATACTATTTCATATACCTGTTATATACTATTTCCATCACCTGTTATATACTATTACCATCACCTGTTATATACTATTACCATCACCTGTTTATATACTATTACCATCACCTGTTATATACTATTTCCATCACCTGTTATATTATATTTCCATCACCTGTTATATACTATTTCCATCACCTGTTATATACTAATTACCATCACCTGTTATATACTTTTCATCACCTTTATATACTATTTCATACTGTTATATACTATTACCATCACCTGTTATATACTATTACCATCACCTGTACGATCACCTGTTATATTATATTTCCATCATATTATTATTATTTTATCTTATCTTATATTCATGTATTATATTACTTTTTATTTCATTCACACACCTTTAATGCTGTCTGGCCAGGTGTGTGGTTAAGTGTGGCCAGGTGTGTGGTTGAGTGTGGCCAGGTGTGTATTTGAGGCCAGGTGTGTGATTGAGGTGTGGCCAGGTGTGTGGTTGAGTGTACAGGTGTGTGGTTGAGTGTGGCCAGGTGTGTGGTTGAGGGCTAGTGTGTGGGTTGAGGGCCAGTGTGTGGTTGAGTGTGGCCAGGTGTGGGTTGGAGTGTGGCCAGGTGAGTGATTGAGGCAGGTGTGTGATTGAGTGTGGCCAGGTGTGTTAACCTACAGGATATTGTTTCTGTTTTAACACAGGTGAAGGAAATATCCTTCCCAAATTACCAACACCTGTGTCATTATTACCTGTTGTTATTATTATTATTATTATTATTGTTTTTATTATCATTTATGTACCACTGTAAGCTGTGTGTCACTGTAATCACCTACCACTGTAACTGTGTCATTGTAAGTATGCAACAAAACACTGTATCCATTTGGTATGTGTATGTGTGTGTGTGTGTAATGACTGTATATATATATATATATATATATATATATATATATATATATATATATATATATATATATATATATATATATATATATATATATATCGCTCTCTCAACACTTCACCAACTTCCGTTTCTGTTTGGTCGAACACGTAACATCCTCCCCCTGGCCTCTCTCTCTCCCGGAAACGAGGAAGAGCGTCAAAGGATTAAGACTTTGGATTATGTCATGTCAGTACAAGTCGCCATTGTTTACTTTGGATTATGTCACATGTCAAAAGCCATTGTTTACTTTTGGATTACGTCACATGTCAGTACAAGTCGCCATTGTTTACTTTGGATTATGTCACATGTCAGTACAAGTCGCCATTGTTTACTGGATTATGTCACATGTCAGTACAAGTCGCCATTGTTTACTGTGGATTATGTCACATGTCGATACAAGTCGCCATTGTTTACTTTGGATTATGTCACGTCAGTACAAGTCGCCATTGTTTACTTTGGATTATGTCACGTCAGTACAAGTCGCCATTGTTTACTTTGATTACGTCACATGTCAGTACAAGTCGCCATTACTTTGGATTATGTCACATGTCAGTAAGTCGCCATTGTTTACTTTGGATTATATCACATGTCAGTACAAGTCGCCATTGTTTACTTTGATTATGTCACATGTCAGCATGTCGCCACTGTTTACTTTTGATTACGTCACATGTCACAAGTCGCCATTGTTTACTTTGGATTATGTCACATGTCAGTACAAGTCGCCATTGTTTACTGGATTATCACATGTCAGTACAAGTCGCCATTGTTTACTTTGGATTACGTCACATGTCAGTACAAGTCGCCATTGTTTACCTTTGTATTTAATTACAGCCGAGTTAAATATTTCACCTTCAAGTTTGTAATTATTTATAACTGTTAAATGAAGGCGGAGGATGAGTGGCTACAGCTCGCTTACAGTCTTCATGTCCTCGAGGCTCTCCTAGTTCCAGAAGCTGTAAATGGCTGCCTAATTTTACAGTTGAGGAAGTGAAGGCCCGAGTGTAGTGCCGGGCAGGCTGCCTCCTTGTGTACCCTAAGGTGTAGTACACATGTGTTGTAGCCACACTATGGAACCACAACCTATAAACAGTCAATTTTTGTCACGAGAAAAGAATTATGGTTTAGTTAAGTGATCTGAGGGCGGTCGGTGATAAGTCTCAGCTAAATGAACTTTGTTGCTTCACGCAGAATATTGTCATCGTCGAGTACACAGTTTATATACAACTCGTTCTTGTGTATAATGTTTATATATACATAGCAATACGTACACACTACCTTACCATATTCAAAAGATCGCGTACTACAGCAACAACATTTTAGATCTTCCTGTAGTTTTCCGGAGTCCTCGTCAGATTTAATAACACGCCCTATTTTAGTGTAATCAGCAAGTTTACTTTTGTTGCTGTCTACACCTATATCTATGTCGTTTATGTATATAATAAGTAATAATGGTCCAAGTATTGAGCCTTGGGGTACTCCACGTTACTCCAATCGGATTTAGTGCCGTTAATGCTTACTCGCTTCCTGTCCTTTGCTTAAGTCGAGATATATCACAAACATAATCGTGCCCGTCGTCCACCGATTTGAAATATTTGAAAAGAATGTTAATAGATTAGCCAGACAAGAACGCCCGCTTGTGAAGTCATATTGGAATCATTGATAAACTGCTTCTCCAGGTCGTCAGGGCTAAATAAGGGTGATACCAAATGTAACTATCCAACCAGGAGCGAACTCATAACAAAGGTTTTAAATTAGACAAATTTAGGTTTAGGTATAGGTAAACATTGGTTTGGAAATAGAGTAGTGGACGAGTGGAACAAGTTACCAAATATAATCATAACTCGAATACGCTGGATAGCTTAACATACAGTAGGTTGGATGGATATATGAGCGATAGGGGTTGGGTGTAAATTGAACTGCCTAGTATGGGCCAATAGACCCGCTGCAGTTTCTTCCATTCTTATGTTCTACCGTGTGAGGTATCCAACGAGTGAGGACAATGTTGCTATTATAACACAACCATTCTCGATCTCCAAGTAAATGTATAACGGTGAACGGAAATAACGTCACAGGAAAATAGTCACATGACTTGTATTAATATTGTATAATATAATATATATATATATATATATATATATATATATATATATATATATATATATATATATATATATATTTCATGTAAATCCACAATGAAAACGTGGATAAGATAAATCTTGATAAAATCACACGGAAAATGGAAACAACGGAGTACCTTAGTCGTCTTTATTCAAGACATCTTCAGAAACTGGATTACATGGACAGAGAGAGGCTTAAATATACAGGGTGACCTAAAACATGAGGTCAGGTCATAATGATGACATCCACTAATCCCCACACCAACACAACCGTAGAGGAGCTTAAGAGAAGGGTGGTGACGTGACTAGACAGGTCAGGTCAGAAAAAAGGGACCCACACAATAACTGTCATACATCAAGATCAAAGGTTTTCAAAGCATTTTTAACCTTGGGCCACTGACAAATAAATTTATGTAACATATTATCAGTTTTGAACTGACCATCACTAAGGTTTATTGATTTTAATTCCTTAATCAAACTAGCTTCAACCAGAAGTCTTTCTGTGACACAAGATGATTTGAATACTTCTAAGCTTTTTTCCCAAGCAATGGGGTGATTATTATTCCTAACATGAACGAACAAGGCACTGCTTTCAGATGCAGTTCTGATATTATACTTATGTTGTTTGATTCTGAGCTGCAGTGTTTTTCCTGTCTGACCCATATAATTACAATTACATTTGCTACATGGAATACAATAAACACTTCCATTTACATTCAAACTTGGGCTATTCCTTATTAACATATTGGTAATGGTTGAGTCATACTTGAAAACAACATTAATATTTAGAAGCTTGAGGGACCGAACAACGGGACAAATTCATCACGATAGGGCAGTCAAAATATTCTTAAGTGTAGGAACTTGTCTGGTTAGAGAGGAATGAAAGGATTTTTAGCCTTTTAAAGCAACGATCAACAAACACAGAAGGGTACCCAAGTTTCTGTGCAATAGAACGAATGTGTTTAAATTCATCGTCAATAAATTCAGAGTCACAAATTTAAACACATGGCGAAAATGTATTAATATTAATAATAATAATAATAATAATAAATAATAATAATAAATGATAATAATAATAATAATAATAATAATAATAATAAAGAACCATAAAGAAATAAAAAAATATGTTGTGTTAAAGTAAGAAAAACAATTGAGACCCTACAATTGTGTGTAAATGAGGCAGAAAGTCAGATCATCAACCTGGGACTTGGTCACATATGGCAGCAGGGTCTACCATTAAACAACACATTATGCTTCCATTATCTTCCCAGGCGGTAGTACCTCCCTGTTTGGTAGCTGCCTACTACGTCATACTGCCAATAGACTATCATACAACCCGACAGGATAGTATACACAGTACCACGCTAGTATGGGTCGTCTTATCGCGGTTCCTCTACTAACAGTGGCTGGCGTGTGTGCGTGATTTGTTTTTCCAGTTAGGTAAGGTTGTTTACATCCTGCCATTTGGTAATGTCTGAATTATTTACCCTCACTATACAAAATATTCTCGAATACACTTAGATAAATTTGTGTGATTTCTTCTGCTTTGGCCTGATTAATATTCTGTAATTTATTTTTAAAACACTCATCTGGTGTTCCTATATTATGACCCAGCCGTAGGTGTAAATAACAATAATCACTTCCTAAATGGAGAAAAAAAAAACCACATTAACTATTTTCATATTTAGAATAAACCAAGAAAACCAATAAACACTAAAACCTTAAACTAATCAAGTTTTTAAGCTATAAACCTTTCAGCCTGGAGTGGATGGAACATGTCACTAAGCACCACCAAAACAAAGCACCAATACTGTACCGGATCCATAAGCTAATACGTTCTACAGTATATCACCGGAGCTTCCTAGATCCGGAAGGCAAGACGATTAGGGCCAGTAGGTCCCACGACCTTCGTAAACAAACTCAGTATCTTTCACAGGATTCAGGAAACCTACCGGCAGAAAAGACCTTTGAGTTACGTAATCCTGAATAGAACCTGTTGGTATAATCCCTGGTTTTGTCGTGAGGTCTTCAGAGTTAAGTCGAGTGGGCGAATCTTAACTGCGTTTTAAGACGTTTAAGTACAATTAAGACATCAATCAGTAATACCTATTATTGTTCTTATTTAACTTTCTTATATATAATACATAAAACATTCAAACAATTTATACCATAAACATTAGTTAACTTGCGTAATATAAACACATCAACGCTGACGCAGTTTACGGAAAAACTCGCTTAAAATTTCTAGTAAAATTTTGGGGTTTTCCTCGGAAGGCGTTATATAAACTCCCCACGGGACAGGCATACCCCACTCAGCGGGGGATTTCTATCCTGTGGATTTGCCGAGGGTGAGATATAACCCCAGCTAACTTGTTGCCGTCACGGGGGCGGGGCTGAACTGACTGGAGGGAGGGGAGGGAAGGAAGTGAGGAAGGAAGGTGGGTGGTTGGAAGGAAGGAAGGGTGAGGGCAGGAAGGAAGGGAGGGAGGAGGAGGGAGGAGGGAGGGGAAGGAAGGTGAAAGAAAGAACAGTTAATAATAAAACAGGGAATTAATGCTTAAATATAAACAACAAAAAGATGCCAACGATTCAATAACTTTTATTTTCAGGGACAAACAAATTTATAAAATATTTAAAAAAATAATACAAATATAATTGAACTTTTCTCAGTAGTGTACAGCTTCTACATCTAGGGAAAAACCGCCCATACACCATACAGAATCATCATACATTTCAATCATTATACTGCATACATACACCTCATAGGCTATACAGCATACGAGACAATACAATGTTGGAATACAAAGAGATACATTGGTTTACATTTACACCTGGTTCTATTAGTCCGTTACAACACAACAGGTAGAATTATTAGTTTTAGGTTTACCTGTAAGAATTGTAATCAAGTATTTCTCGGTGGCCTGAGATGGTGTAAGTCTATTTGCTCATTTCCTTCTTTCTCTCCTTTTTCCCTCCCTGCTGAGTCGTCTTGGATTTCTATTGGTGAATCACTTGTTGTTGAATGGTTCTCAGTTTCCTTCCTTGTTAACTTCCTCCTCTTCTTAATCCTCTTCCTATTTGCTCAAGTTCATTTGTATCTTTGGCGAGAAGCGACGGCGAGCGTTGGTGAACCACTGATTGATCTGTTGGAGGAGAGACCTGTACCCCTCATGAGTAACAGCTTCTGGTCATCGTCAGGATAGGGGCGATGGCAGTTGTCAGAGCCACAGAGATTAAACACGTTCCTCGCCTGAAACACACACACGGAGGTCGACTTGTGAAGGACGGACCACCCTAACGCTATACCTGATGGATTTAGGGGCGTGGGAGAAGAGATTGGGGGGGGAGAGGAGAGATTGGGGGAGATTTTCACCATTATCTCAACTAATTATCAAAACATCTTACCAAAGCAATACCAAACTCACACCTATACCTCACCTCTGTGGAGTAATAATGTCCTTTATGGAGGGTTCTGAGACACTGCTGGAACAGGAGGTGAGACAGGAGGCACCAGTGGAAAGGAGAGAAGTGAGGGAAGAGGCAATGGTAGAGACGAGGGAAGTAGTGGTGGTGGGAGTGGTGGTGGAGAAGTCGGAGAGATCGTGGTTAGTGGCAGGAATGGGGAGAACGCAGCTAGGTCCTCCACCAACAGGTTTAGAGAGTGTGATGTTCCTCCTGCAGCCCTCCGTCACCCACGCCACCAGCTAAGACACAGACAATCGAGTATTTAGGGCGGGAAAGGAATGACAAATACAACCTTTTTTTTTTATAATTTCACCTACAAAAAACGAGCATTTCATATCTAAACCAAACCAAACCAAACCAACCTGTGTGGTGTGATTCGGTGGTGCTGAGGGCGTGAAGGAGATCGACTGGAGTGGAAGACCTGACAACATCTAGATATTTATGACACATCTCCTCAACCGCTGCCTCCACCTCTCCTACTTCTGATTCCAATGATGTCCAGAGCTTCGTCGCCTGGCAGTTCACCTTATCTGTTGAGTGTCCGTGGTTGTGGTGAGGGAGAAATGGTGGTGAGGGGGAGAGGACACTGTGGTGGTGAGGGGAGAGGACACTGTGGTGGTGGTGGTGAGGAAAACGATAAGACAGGGATGGGCGTACCTAAGAGACAGCCGTGGGCGTAAATATAGCATCCAATATAACAGCGTCAATTGTGTGGGTGTGGACGGAGGAGTAAGAGTCGCGATAGGCACGGGCAGCCTCCGGGTTCCTCCTCAGGTAGAGTGGACAAGTTCCTCCGTGGATGATGGCAGGAAGGACAACAAGGGCGCTGAAAGAGGTAACCAAATGACGTCGGTATCAACAAAGAGACTCAGAGTGAATTATGTCTCCGGAATATTAACCTAAACTGACCCGACGTAACCTAACCTGACCTGACCCGACATAACCTGACCCGACCCAACGTAACCTGACCTAATCACGTAACCAACCCTAACAACCCAAACCAGCTTAACCTACTTCAACCAACTAGAAAAGGAGTCTTGGGTATAATTCTGTTGCCATGTTTGTTAAAGTATATAATAATCCATAGCCTCGGTTGTATCAGGTAAATGTGCATTTAACCCCAGTAACGTGAAAATTGTAATGGTGGTACTAAATTACTTACTCACCAGAGCCGCAATAAACTACTAAATCACAAGATCTATCACCATTACCAACTCGTGACAATATACTCCCAATCGAAAATCACAAATACTACCAATCACATGGGCCAGGATACACTATCAACGTCAAACTACCTCAATCACAGACCAATCATTATAATCAATCACAAATAACTGAAAGTCAACCTAATCAACCAGGAGGGGAGGACGGATTGGTTTAGCTTGCTCACCGACGTTGAAGGAGGCCATGTCGTAGTAATAGTCATGCCAGATCCTTCAGGAGGTGAAAGAGAGGATGGGATCCTGAAGTTCGTCGACTCCTCATCACCACCTCCTGGATCAAGACTTCCTGGGGACACCGACCTTCCTGGGATAACGCACTCTGTACCACCACCGCCGCAGCCTCCTACTCTAGATATATCCTGTAGGAGAGCTAGATAGTTGGTCTACTCTTGTGTTTGGAGGTGGGTGAGGTGGATGGGTGAGGTAAGGTGGATGGGTGAGGTGGATGGGTGAGGTGGGTGTGTTATGGGTGGGGTAGGTTTTGTAAGCAGTGACAAAAATACCTCTGAACTTCGGATACCAACAATTATCAACCAAGTTTAACACTAATTAGAAATACAACAGGTAAACCAAAGTAATAGTTAACCAATACAAGATCTGACAGTACACCACACCTTAGCAGAATAAAGCAGATGAAGGAGTGTGCTGACGATGGTGGGTTGGGTGGGCGTGGAGATGGTGGGCCGGATGGGCGTGGAGATGGTGGGCCGGATGGGCGTGGAGATGGTGGGCCGGATGGGCGTGGAGATGGTGGGTCGAGTGGCGCAGTGAGCTAATTGCTTGTCAGGCCACTGCTGTTGACAATGGCTCGGTCGCACCACTGACCTGTAGTGAAAAGACCGTGGTAGCGGTTAGCGATCATCATCATCATCATCATCACTATCTACACCATTTTGTATATATTTCATTTAAACTATTATTACTAACCCGAAGAACAACTATCATCATCATCTTAGTCCATATTATCGTCCAATTTTCACTCACCTCTTCGTCAGGTAGGTCGGTTCCTTACATTGGTGGGGGACATAAGAAGATCCTCTGGGTAGATGTACCCTTAGGATACGTGGTGGGGTTTCTGGGCATGTGAGCTCCTTGATGAGCCATAGGTGGGTATCCGAGTAGGTACTGTCCCTTGGCAAGGTGTAGGAGCTAGTGGGAGGAGAGGCCCCAACGACGATGGGTAGGGCAGAGAGCTGGCCATGCACCCTCTCCTCACTCCCATCCCAAGATTTCATCGACTGTAGTGAGGCAGGTGACGTCTGTAATAGAAGAGAGGGGGGGTTACAGCAGAGAAATAGACAGTAAGAAAGTTTAACCAATGCCGAGACAGACACCAAAACAATCGACAGAAACAAGTCAAGACAGAAAGACAGACCCTGAAAATCATACGACTGGATTTGATTAATTGACGTCCTCAAAAAATTCTGCGTCACATAGGCTCACCCGGTGTATGGTCTGAGGCTCACCTGGTGGTAGCTGAGGTCACACTTGGGATGTGGTCGTTGAAGAGGTTCTCAGGGGTGGTCATCATGAGGGTCCTGTTGGAGGAGGAGGGCTTACTGTTCGACGCCCGTCAGGCTGTAGGTCAACTCCCCCAGTCCTGCAGATTACAACCATCAGGAAATGTCAATACGGGAACCCCACCCACTACCAGTACGAACATTCAGTAGCGCCTGACGTTCTCCTTCCCTTTGTAATAACATAAGAGGAATGAACGGCCTGATGCCATAAACTATAAACAGTTACATGACAAAACCCCAACGGGGTTGTCATTTGTCAACACTAACCTAAACATAAGTGTTTTATTTTATATATGAGACAGGGTTTTGTCCGTTGGGGTTTTATCCGGTCACCACTATAAACACAACGCCTGACACATCCTTCCATCCTACAATGGTCGCCAGCCTTCTGCCCGCTCTGGTGATGTTTGTCTTATTAAGCGTTTGTGCGAGTCAGTGGTGGAGATCTTCAAGCCATCAAGTGACTAATATATATATATATCATGACGCCTTTAATAAATGCTATGTGATACCTGGTGACCTCAAACAATCTCTCCTTCACCTGGATTTATTGAAACGTCGATATTATTCCGCCTAATGTTATTCCATGAGAAAAAGTATATATTTATGTACACAATCAAACTAAAAAAAATTCTGATAAGTTTGTTAAGTTGTCTGTGAAAAATATAAATAAATTATTTTCATTGTAGCACCAGAGGTACAGACTCGAGCTGACCTGTATATTAAAGTAATAAAGGTAGTAGGCAGCTACCAAACAAGGAGGTACTACCGCCTGGGAAGATATTGGAAGCATAATATGTTGTCTAAATGGTAGACCCTGCTGCCATGGTGACCAAGTCCCAGGTTGATGATCTGACTTTCTGCCTCATTTACACACAATTGCAGGGTCTCATTGTTTCTTACTCTGACAACACCATACACATCGTTTCTCACTCTTGACCTGTTTTTTTTTTCCATTTTGTATTTAATTATGTAGTTTGTTTTTCTTTTTTCGCCGCCCCAGGCCCCGATGTGCCGAGGTGGGTTAATCGTAAAAAAATTAATAATACAAAATATATATCCAGGTAACACGATGACCCACCTGTATTTTGGAGTACTGGTGATCGAGACAGGAGGCAACAGGTGTCCTGATGGCGCTGTTGAGGTGGTAGTCCACATTTGACTCTTCACTCACCTCTGGGGTCGGGTCGAAGGGCGTACTTTTTATACCTGCAGTGATGAAACACAAACAATAGATCTTAAACCAATAGATTATTTGTTCATTAATGACTATACTTTTAAAGTTGAAAACGTAAAACATTTTCTCACTATTTTTACACAACCTGACCTTACACTAACAACAACACAACATTAAGCAATACACAACACAAACCACAACACAACCTGACCTTAAACACTTAACACAACACAACCTGACCTTGGTGGGGAGTGTACAAAGGTGTGCAGCAGAAACTCGCCATGTTGTAAGAGCATTTCGCCATGGGAGGCTGATACCCCCTGTAGGGGGGTCAGATGATCGCCTCGCCATACTCACGCCCCCCAATTCTCCAGCAGCTTATCTACAGAATGGCTCAGGTTCTGTAGGGACATCGACCACTCCTGCAACTTTGAAAACGTCTCTTGAATTTGTATTTATATTTTAATGTTAACTTAAATGAATAAATTAAAATCACACGTTTGGTTAGGTTAGAAGGTGCAACTCAGGTTAATTTAGTTTAAGTTATGGATTAAATAAGGTAGGTTAGATTAGATAAACTCAGGTTAAGTTAGGGTTAAATATGGTAGATTAGGTTAGATTATATAAAGTCAGGTTAGATTGTTAGATTATCAGGTTAGCTCAAACAGGTAGGTTAGATTAGGTTGGTTTATGTTAAGCGGTTAAATCAGATTAAGTTAGGACTAGGATTAGCCTAGGTCACAAGCTCCTGCCAAGTCATCACCAAGCTCCCCCTGTCAAGTCACCAAGCTCTCACCTGTCAAGTCACCAAGCTCTCCCCTGTCAAGTCACCAAGCTCTCCCTGTCAAGTCACCGCTCTCCCCTGTCAAGTCACCAAGCTCTCCTGTCAAGTCACCGCCTCCTGTCAAGTCACCAAGCTCTCCCTGTCAAGTCCCAAGCTCTCCCTGTCAAGTCACCAAGCTCTCCCTGTCAAGTCCCAAGCTCTCCCCTGTCAAGTCACAGCTCTCCCCTGTCAAGTCACCAAAGCTCTCCTGTCAAGTCACCAAGCTCTCCCTGTCAAGTCACCAAGCTCTCCCCTGTCAAGTCACCAAACCTCCCCTGTCAAGTCACCGCTCTCCCTGTCAAGTCACCAAGCTCTCCCTGTCAAGTCACCAGCGCTCTCCCCTGTCAAGTCACCAGCTCTCCCCTGTCAAGTCACCAAGCTCTCCCCTGTCAAGTCACCAAGCCCTCCCCTATCAAGTCAGCGCTCTCCCTGTCAAGTCACCAAGCTTCTCTCCCCTGTCAAGTCACCAAGCCTCACCTGTCAAGTCAGCTCTCACCTGTCAAGTCACCAAGCTCTCCCTGTCCAAGTCGCCTCACCTTAATTGGATTGTTCTGCAGCTGCTCCGCTGTTGTTATTGTCGTTACTGTTATTGTTAGCGAATTTGTGGTTGTTGTTGTTATTATTGGTGGCTTCTCTGTTATTGTTTTTGTTGTAAAGATGATTAATGTAATTGCTGTTATTGTTATCATTGTTTTTGTTGAGGGTGTTCTTGTTTTGATGTTATTGGTGTCTAGATGCATATTATCGTGGGGGCTGGTGTGGGCGTGGGGGTGGGGGCTGGTGTGGGGCTGTGTGGGCGTGGGGCTGGTGTCGTGAGGGCTGGTGGGCGTGGGGCTGGTGTGGGCGTGGGGGCTGGCGTGTGAGCGTGGGGGCTGGCGTGGGCGTGGGGGCGGGTGGGGGCTGGGGTGAGGGCTGGCTTGCGTGGGGGCTGGTGGGCGTGGGGCTGGTGTGACTGGGGGGCTGGGGCGGCGTGGGCGTAATGATCCGAAATCTTCCCAGGTAAGTGTTTCACCTCACTCTGCCTTCTCCTCCTCCTCCCACTGCTACACTCCGGGGTCGTTAGCTGACAACAACAAATAAATTATCTTTATGTAACACCAAACAAAAACCTTAACACCAAATTACCTTTCTTATACCTGAACAACCATTATAATTACCTTTCATTATAACAACCATTCAAGTCTGTGATCTTATTTGTGGAAGATTTTGTTAACTTTGAGTTTGTTAAAAAGACATTATTGAAACCGGGTATTTTAAAAGTTTAAATTTACTTAGGAATAATAAGTACTGTAAGGTATTTCAATTGATTGTTATAACGAAGAACTATTACATTAACGAGGAAGTGTTTAGTAGGATAACTTAAGATCGATAATTATACCTGTCGATTAAATTCACCTAGATCGATAATTATACCTGTTGATTAAATTCACCTAGATCGATAATTATTACACCTGTCGATTAAACCTCTTCCATCTACACCTCCCTACCTCACCTGACTTAATGGTGAAGCGGCGAGTTTCTCCAAAGTGTTGTCTCGATCTTCAGGTACACGAGGTTGTTATCTGGAGAGTCGATACTGATCTCCGTCTCAACCATATTTTGCGGCTCACTCGCCCCTAATTGTTTTTGTTTTTTGCAAATATGTGAAACAAGACATTTTTTCATTACTTTTAAGCTTTTATGGTTTGTTCTGTTTTTTTTATCTTAAGGTGTTAATATTATATGTTTATTGTATTTACAAGAACAGCTTTGAGGGAGTTTCTGTCATGGCGGCCAAGAGACTACTACGTTAAATCATTTACTAAACCAAATAGTATAAACCAACCAGAGGTAAACCCGACAAACTTAACTTAATCTAATATAATGATTACGCGAAGAATGTGAAATTATTAACTAAACCTTGATGATACAGCACCAGGGAGTCATAACTAAATGGCTTTC
>NW_024739594.1:0-16552 GCF_018991925.1 Homarus americanus | reverse complement strand
TGAGTGTTAGTGTCAGTGTACCGTGAGTGTTGGTGTCAGTGTACCGTGAGTGTTGGTGTCAGTGTACTGTGAGTGTTAGTGTCAGTGTACCGTGTGTGTTAGTGTCAGTGTACCGTGTGTGTTGGTGTCAGTGTACCGTGAGTGTTGGTGTCAGTGTACTGTGAGTGTTAGTGTCAGTGTACCGTGAGTGTTGGTGTCAGTGTACCGTGAGTGTTGGTGTCAGTGTACCGTGAGTGTTGGTGTCAGTGTACCGTGAGTGTAGCTGTCCGTGTTTGTTTGGGAATTGTTATAATAAACAATTCATACGCACATAGGTACATGTACACATACACGTACCTGTATACATACACTCACATGCACAGGTTACTAAGACACACTTAGGTAAACGTACACATATATACATGGATAAATAGGCACACGCACACACACACACACACACACACACACACACCATCCGGCCCAGAAAAATAATACTAGAGCCAGATCTGTGTTCAAGAATTCTCTCTCAGACTATATTACATTAGACAATGTTTGTGGCGCCGTAGGTTACCTCAACACCCCAGGGCCTGAAGCCATCCCAGTTGAAGCTTCATTGTTTACTATTGAAGCTTTGAGAGTCTGTAAAAGCATCGTTTCATTGATCATAGTAGTTTTTCTTAATAGCCCGGGTCTTTATAAACACTAATATCACACTAATAATATACCAATAACATACTAATAACACCCTAATAACACCCTAATAATATACTAATAACATACTAATAACACCCTAATAACTAATAACACCCTAATAACACCATAATAATATACCAATAACATACTAATAACACCCTAATAACACCCTAATAATATACCAATAACATACTAATAACACCCTAATAACACCCTAATAACACACTAATAACACACTAATAACATACTAATAACACCCTAATAACACCCTAATAACACACTAATAACACACTAATAACACCCTAATAACTAATAACACCCTAATAACACCCTAATAATATACCAATAACATACTAATAACACCCTAATAACACCCTAATAATATACCAATAACATACTAATAACACCCTAATAACACCCTAATAACACACTAATAACATACTAATAACATACTAATAACACCCTAATAACACCCTAATAATGTACCAATAACATACTAATAACACCCTAATAACACCCTAATAATATACCAATAACATACTAATAACACCCTAATAACACACTAATAACATACTAATAACATACTAATAACACCCTAATAACACCCTAATAACACCCTAATAATATACCAATAACATACTAATAACACCCTAATAACACCCTAATAACACCCTAATAATATACCAATAACATACTAATAACACCCTAATAACACCCTAATAACACACTAATAACATACTAATAACATACTAATAACACCCTAATAACTAATAACACACTAATAATATACTAATAACACACTAATAATATACTAATAACACACTAATAACCTACTAATAACATGTTGTAGCGTACCCCCCAAAATATATGGGAGGTAAAAATAGGAAAAATATAAAACTGTCTCTAAAAATTGTTCCTTCTCCCGGGCCGATATCACCAGTTGGAGGTCTCGTATCAGAAGACATTGTTGTATATTTTGCTGGATTATTTTATATTAATATGGCCTTAGGTCCTGCCGGCCTTCCTGCCTGCATGTATGCCGGAGCGAGGCGAGGGGTGGGGTGGTGGGGAAGGGCGCCTGACGAACAACAATATCTTGCAGAGTCCAATCTCTCGCTAAGATAAAATAGTGTAAAATAAGGCCACAAGAAACCACAAGTTTGCAGGAGGAGGAGGAGGAGGAGGAGGCTGGTCGTGACGAAGTTGTCTCACCTGCCGCGGCTCCTCGCTGTCCACCTCATTATATATTTACGCTCCTGAGGCCTTGACCCCCTAAGAGAGCGAGAGAGAGAGAGAGAGAGAGAGAGAGAGAGAGAGAGAGAGAGAGAGAGAGAGAGATCTGAACTTGATCTAAATATAGTCCTGACTCACCCCTAACTTCCCCCTTGACACCTTGAAATTGACCTAATCTGACCTAATCACAACCCTGATTCACCCCTAACCTCCCCCTGAACTTGACACTAATCGAATCAATCAGGATTATGTTGTTCGCCATTTCCGTTTGAGCGCTGAGAGCCGTTCACTCCATCACCTCGGGAGACCTTCACTATAGAGGAAGGTCCGAGTGTTTAGCATACGGTAATGACACTCTGTTATTGCTTCAACTTACGTGTAGTGAATCAGGTGTTACGGTTGATAGGTTTATTTACCTGAGTAAACATGAACTGGTAGTCACTCCTCGCTCAGGTGGTCAAACGCGGCCGGTAATCCACCTGGTGTAATGCTGGCCATGGACGCTGTGTTTACATGGATCAGCTGTTTGCCTCGTGTATGTTCATGACTGTGTTTATATAGATCAGCTGTTGGCTAATGCTTGAGTCACTTGTTTATATGGATCAGCTGTTGGCTAATACCTGAGTCACTTGTTTATATGGATCAGCTGTTGGCTAATACCTGAGTCACTTGTTTATGTGGATCAGCTGTTTGCCTAGTGATAAACAGCTGTACACGTTCAGGTTCACACGATGAGAGGTTAAAAGTTTCTCTCTATGTACAGGACAAGAACAGTGTACAGTACATCAGTGTAAGAGTCAGGAAAGGCGGGGAAAAAAGTTTATAAACGCGGCCCAAAATACTGGTGGTTGCTGCTGTTCGTCTCTGCCGCGTTAGGGGACGACGTAAATTGACGCTGAGCGATAAACGTCGAAATTCATTTTGATCCTGAGAGAAAAATGACCAACACAGTTTGTCGCTTCTTTTACGTGGCTGTGTGGCGGCGGCTGCGGTGACCCCCTCCATATCTCTCTCTTGTATCCTCTTTCTTACTGTATATCTTCCCTCTCTCTGTTCAACTGTCTCCCTCTCTCTGACCTCCCATCTCTCTCTCTGTCCACCTGTCTTCTCTTGGAAATACGTAGTAGTCAAACTTTTTATTTCTTTAAAATTTCTTTGTTGGTGCAGTAAAATAATAATATCTTTATTATCGTAATTCACAGGCATCACTGACATCAATATCACACACACACACATACACACACACACACCACACACACACACACACACACACACACACACACACACACACACACACACACACACACACACACACACACACACACACACACACACACACACACACACACACACACACACACACACACACACACACACACACACATACACACACATACACACACACACACACACACACACACACACACACACACACACATATATAAAATAAATTATAGCAGAGTATGTTGGATGAGGTTCAAATGACCCTGACCACGGACTAGAGTTTGGTGGTGGTGGTGGTGGTGGTGGGTAATATGTCCCGAGGAGGTGTGGACGAGGGGGAGACGAGAACGTGCTCTGACCACCAAAAGTGTCTACCCCATTACCACCACCATTCCCAGCCTCCACCTACTACCACTACCACCACCACCACTCCCAGCCTCCACCTACTGCCACCACCACCACTACCAGGCTCTAGAGAGAGAGAGAGAGAGAGCCACCGGACCAGCCACTCGTCAGCAAAAAGCCCGTCACGAGTCGTCAGCTTAATATTCGTCATTTTCGTCACCAAACTCCTTACAAGTTAGAGTCTCTTCTTCAACACCATTTTCTTTCTCTCTCTCTCTCTCTCTCTCTCTCTCTCTCTCTCTCTCTCTCTCTCTCTCTTTACTAATAATTTTTTATATAACCTTTTATATATAGAACTAATTTTGTTTCCTCCGGTTTTGTGACAGGAAAAGTGATTCAATTTATCTAATGGACTTCTCTACTATTGTATGCGGTATATTTGTGTATATATGAGAGAGAGAGAGAGAGAGAGAGAGAGAGAGAGAGAGAGAGAGAGAGAGAGAGAGAGAGGACGAAGCCTAACATCATTTCTCTATAGTTATTTAACGTCAATGAAAAAAATTACCCAATACATAACTACTGTATCTAAATATCCCACAACCTCGCCACAATAACTACAGAAGAACACAGTTAAGACACTCTGGTCTACAGTGTATGGCTGGGTCTAACTTATGAAGGTCTTAGTGGTTTGTTTTTACCATTGTTACATTTTAGTGGAAGACGGTGAGGGAGGTGAGGTGTGTTGGTGGGGGAGAAGGAGGTGGCGCTGGTCATGGGTGAGGGAGGTGAGGTGTGTTGGTGGGTGAGAAGGAGGTGGCGCTGGTCATGGGTGAGGGAGGTGAGGTGTGGAGCAGGGTGAGCAAGGAGCAAGCCATTGCTGGGTGAGGGAGGTGAGGTGTGTTGGTGGGGGAGAAGGAGGTGGCGCTGGTCATGGGTGAGGGAGGTGAGGTGTGTTGGTGGGTGAGAAGGAGGTGGCGCTGGTCATGGGTGAGGGAGGTGAGGTGTGTTGGTGGGAGAGAAGGAGGCAGCCACAGGTGAGGGAGGGGAGCAGTGGGTGAGAAGGAGGTGGAGTGCTGGTCAAGGGTGAGGGGAGGGAGCAGGCAGAAGGAGGGTGCTGGTCAGTGAGGGAGGTGAGGTGTGTTGGTGGGTGAGAAGGAGGTGGCGCTGGTCATGGGTGAGGGAGGTGAGGTGTGTTGGTGGGTGAGAAGGAGGTGGCGCTGGTCATGGGTGAGGGAGGTGAGGTGTGTTGGTGGGTGAGAAGGAGGTGGCGCTGGTCATGGGTGAGGGAGAAGGTGTTGGAGGAGAGAGATAATACAGTATATAACACAAGGTGTAAATAACTCTCTTGTTTTCACAATATTTATTCAGCTTCCAATACATAACCGGTATATATTCATTACGGGTATATATACATATATATATATATATATATATATATATATATATATATATATATATATATATATATATATATATATATATATATATATATATATATATGTATATATGTGTGTGTGTGTGTGTGTGTGTGTGTGTGTCATATATCTATGTATATGTGAGTAGGATACATATGATACACAAAATACATAATACATAACCAGCTTATATATTATTATACTGTTTCACAGTAAGTACCCAACTCTCTCCACAGTCACCAATGCACTTATACACAAATGTAATTTATGTGTACAGACTCGAGGTAAAATTGCTTTGGTGTTTTTATTTCAATAATATTTGTTTTTAGAAGGATAATACTTTTAAATGGTTGTGTGGTCTCCCCAATGAACGGGCAGGCAGGCAGGCAAGTGTGTTATTGAATCATTATGTGGCCAACCTTTACCATTTATTAAACAATTATAGTCAGAAATATTCATAAATATCATACATTTTAGTTTTAAGGTCTATAGTTACGCCCCTATAGTTTAGTATTTTCTTTTCTTTACTATATAATAAATTATTAAATATATTAATACTTTTATTTATAATTGGCTATCATTAGCTCTATATTGTCTTAAGAAAAATAATGAGTAAAATTATTATTATTTGTGGTCATGTGTGTGTGTGTGTGTGTGTGTGTGTGTGTGTGTGTGTAGAGGGTGTATGCCCATGTATGAAGTAAGTCTTTGAGTGTTCCTAAATGCAACATAACGCTTAATGCTATATAAGAGGTTATCATATATTACCCTGAAACTGTCTAGAGAAATTTAATTACAGGTACAGTAGCTGAAGACATCAAGAGCACGACTCAAGAGGGACGTATCTACACGTACACAACATACTGTATTATATAAACTTCCTCCTTCTGCTTACTTACAATATATATTTAATTATTTGCATCATTTGAAGATTATTCTCCATCACCTCCTTCCACCTTAGCATTACTTAAGGGTTAGGTTAGGTTAATATTCACATGACTTACTAATTTACATATATTTGCTTCACATTATCATTCACCATTTTTTTTTACTTCTCTCTCTCTATCTACACATCTTTATATCACTGACCTCTGACCTCTGATCTTTGACCTCTGACCTGTAGCCATGGGATTAATGACTATAATCATTGTTTTAGTTAAAATATAGTTACGTTCTCTAAAGCTTTTATTAATGATCACTGACTCGTTATTTCTGACCCCTGACCCCTGACATTATTATTATTATTATTATTATTATTATTATTATTATTATTATTATTATTATTATTATTATTATTATTATTATTATTATTATTATTATTATTATTATTTCTTGACATTCTTCTTGTTCTTGTTCTTTGTTTTTGTTTTTATTCTTCCTGATTTTGTTGTTGTTATACTTCTTCCTTTATCAAATGTTTTGCCTCTGTAATTGTTGTAGTTGTTGTTGTTCCTTCACTTGGTAGTTAGTGAGGTGTAACAAAGGTTGTGTCGTGGGTCGTCGTCTGCTTTAATACTTGACAAAAAATGTTTCCCGCGTTTTACTTCTTTATGACGACGAGCGCCTCACACCTCGCTTCAAGTGCGGCAGAAGCTCTATATAGGTTGACTGTACACCTGTTATGAGTTATATATAATAAGGTTACAGCTGTTTATGTATTGATTGAACACCTACAGTGGTTTATGAAGACTAAATTTAAACCAAATCATCAAAAGTAACTGGTTTAGTTAAGTTAGCTTGTTTGGTTAAGTTAGGTTAGATTAGAATGGTTTAGGTTAGATTAGGTAAGGTTAAATCAGATTAGGTTACATATATTAGTTTAGGTTAGGTTAAGTAACGTTTGGGTTGGGATAAGTTTGGCCAAGTTCTGGATTCTGGCTCTGACGCTAATGAGTGGTGGGGGGAGGGGGAGGCCAGCGCCAGGGTAGGTACTCGTCGTCACCGCCAGGGGAGGCACTCGTCGTCACCGCCAGGAGAGGCACTCGTCGTCACCGCCAGGAGAGGCACTCGTCGTCACCGCCAGGAGAGGCACTCGTCGTCACCGCCAGGGGAGGCACTCGTCGTCACCACCAGGAGAGGCACTCGTCGTCACCGCCAGGGGAGGCACTCCGTCGTCACCGCCAGGGAGTGCACCCGTCGTCACCGCCAGAGGCACCGTCGTCACCGCCAGAGGCACTCGTCGTTACCGCCAGGGGAGGCACTCGTCGTCACCGCCAGGAGAGGCACTCATCGTCACCGCCAGGGAGGCACTCGTCGTCACCGCCAGGGGAGGCATCGTCACCGCCAGGAGAGGCAGCCAGAGAGGCACTCATCGTCACCGCCAGGAGAGGCACTCGTCGTCACCGCCAGGGGAGGCACTCGTCGTCACCGCCAGGAGAGGCACTCGTCGTCACCGCCAGGGGAGGCACTCGTCGTTACCGCCAGGGGAGGCACTCGTCGTCACCGCCAGGAGAGGCACTCATCGTCACCGCCAGGGGAGGCACTCGTCGTCACCGCCAGGAGAGGCACTCATCGTCACCGCCAGGGGAGGCACTCGTCGTCACCGCCAGGAGAGGCACGCGTCGTCACCGCCAGACACTAGGGTTGTTTCAGCAGTAATGGCTTCACTGTTCATCCTGACTATTCCAAATGTTGATTTACATCACTTTAGCGAAGCATGAAACGTGAAATGATCAAACGGTTGAAATACTAATGAATTTTGTCCTGATTAAAATAAATTTGAGTTGTCCCTTTACCTCATGTCATGTACAATTGTCAACAAAATCTGCCGAATATTTTTCTGAAATACAAAAGACGACGAATTTAAAATGTTTTTGCTCAATGTTTACCTTTGTGACAATGGCCGCCGTGAAATAATTATGCTGCTACAGGTATAAATTGGTATTTAAACTCTGAAAGAGTATTATACGATTTATGAAAATCTGATTACGATATCCAGCATTGTTTTGTCTCGCTGTTATAACCCGTTTAGTCCACCCGCTGTCAATTATAGTTATATATATATATATATATATATATATATATATATATATATATATATATATATATATATATATATATATATATATATTTATATATATTTAAGGTACAGTGTTGGTGTTATCTTGTGCTGTGTTACAGTGGAGAGTGTGTGGGGGAGGGAGGGATTATACAGGGTGATATAAAGGAAGGGAGGGAATAAGGGAGGATGTATGTGTGTGAAGGAGTAATGTGTAGAGGGAAGGTGTGAGGTGAGAGTAAAGTTATGGCAAAAAGAGTGAGAGTGGGAGGGAGGGAGGGAGAGAGAGTAGATAGGGAGGAAGGAAGGGGGGCAGGGAGGGAAGGAGAGTAGGTACTGAGAGAGAGAGAGAGAGAGAGAGAGAGAGAGAGAGAGAGAGTGTGTGTAAAAGTTATTGGTGTATGTTTTTCAGGGAGTAAATCCTCAGCGAGATGAACACATTGTTTTCGGAACAGAATGTGAAATAAAAAAAGAGAATATGTGTTTGGTGTCGTCATCATGTTTTATTAAATCGTTCCTACACGTTGATATGTACTACATGTGTTTATTGTTTGTGGCAAAGTGACGAAATTACATACTTTATAATCACAAACAAAATAAAAAATATTATTATTTTTTATGGAAAAGTGACGGTAAAAGTACTTATACATTCTATACACATATGAAATATTTATTGCACTTTTTCATTATTTGTTGTAAAGTGACGAAAACATCTACCTTATACACGCTGTAATTTATTTTAATGTTTTTAATATTTGTTTTGACTTGACGGTGGAAATACTTATTTACACACTTTACAATTTTCTTTTTAAACCTTTTATTATTTGTGGCAATACGAGAAGAACAAAAACAGTTACGTTTATTCACTACAAATGTATGATTTATTTTACCTTTTCATTTTGTTGTGAGAAGATGATAGGCCGCGGCTCTCTCAGGTGTGACCAACACGACAGGTAAGGCCAGATGAAATCACTGTTGTTATCTACTTACTGCAGCATTGTGACGTGTTGTGTTGTGACGAGGTTGTTATTGTGTTATCCTGACATTGTTATTGTTGTTGTGTTGATGATGTTGTTATAGGTGATACTCACCTATATATTAACCACCACCCCTAAAACGGTTAGTGGGGGTGGTGGGGAAAGAGAGAGAGAGAGAGAGAGAGAGAGAGAGAGAGAGAGAGAGAGAGAGAGAGAGAGAGAGAGAGAGAGGTGTTAAGAGTCGCACGTTTCCTCAACAAAAGGGGAATTATTTTAAATCTTAGGTCAAGACTGTTGAGACTAAGCTGAACCTGCTATGACCTGTTTAAGCTTTGGTAGAGGCTTTTGAGACTAAGCTGAACATACATACAGCATTACCACTTATATCTACCTTCCTTAAAATCTTCGCTTCTTGACAGGTGAAGAAATATACCAACAAAATCTTATAACCCATTTAATTAATAGAGTTGGCGCAGGTGAGCGAGATTTACCTGAGCAAAAAATACTTAATAGAGTCTTTAAGTAATTTATGACGTAATTAAGTAGTTATGACGTAACTAAGTACTGCAGAGCTCTTAAGGTTGTAATGAGAGCTTTGTATACAATTACACTAAGATCATGTGTGTAATCATCATGGTCTTAGGTGTGTTGATGTTTGATATGTGGGGATTTGTGTGTGTGCGTGTGTGTGAGGGGGTGGGGGGTGGGGAGGTGGGAGGTGGGGAGGTGGGGGTGTGGGAGTGGGGTGGGTGGGGTAGTGGTAGTGTGGGGGGGTGGGGTAGGGAGTGGGGAGGGGAGTGGGAGGTGGGGAGGTGGGGTAGGGGAGTGTGGGGGTGGGGTAGTGAGTGTGGGGGTGGGGATAGTGGGAGGTGGGGAGGTGGGGTAGGGAGTGGGTGGGGGGAGTTTGTGTGGAGATGGGGGAAGTATCTGTATGTAGGTATGCGTGTGTGTGTGTGTGTGTGTGTAGTAGAGGGTACGGCAGGTGTGTGTGGCAGTGAGTAATAGTGTCTTGCCTCTAACGTGTTCTTACTTCAGGTTTGTTTAGGTGTGTGTGTGTGTGTAGGTGTGTGTGTGTGTGACCTGAGCTTAAGGGAAGATAATGCTATGTGTGTCAGTAGAAAAGTGAATGGTATATTGTGGATGGTTAGGGTAGGTTAGAGTAGCTTAGATACGATTATGTTAGCTTAGCATGAGTTAGATTACGTTAAAGTCGGTTAAGTTCAATCAGGTTGTTCGATTAAATTAGATTAGATTAAGTTAGATTAGATTAGCGAACCGTAATCACAAATCTTTACATGGAGGTTAAGTGTGAAATCTAACCACCCTCCCTTAAACCCCTTCCCCTTCCCCTAACCCCCATCCCCCTCCCCTAACCCCCACTCCCCTCCCCTAACCCCCATCCCCCTCCCCTAACCCCCACTCCCCTCCCCTAACCCCACCCTTTCCACCTCTCATATACCTAGCTGGAACCCCGATAAGCGGAAACATACGTGGTGCGGATAATGTGCAGCTTTGCTTATCTGTTCACGAGGCTCTGAGATAACAGCACCCGGAAACATTACCCTTTGTTTGAGGATTTGTCCAGATATACAAAACTGGGAGGGCGTTAGTATGAGGCTGTGGGTGGTGTTTTAGATAGATAAATAGATAGATAGATAGATAGATAAAGATAGATAGATAGATAGATAGATAGATAGATAGATAGATACTCTGTCTTCCTGTCTGACTGTCTTTCGGTAACGTAGTTAACCAGTTCGAGGCGCCCACCTCCTGCGCTATAGCTACTTTTTTTTCAAATTCTCTGGTATTTGCAGCAACAGTTGCTGCAACTTATCACTTTGGCCGTGCTGTCGTTCTGTCGTAATGGACCTTCTAATCTTGTTTACTTCACTGGTATCCACCTCACCTGTTGCGTTCTGAGCTATTATGTGGTCCGTGAGGGCTGCCGTGAGCTTAACTGAGTTTTGATGTTCGGTGGCAGCAATCTCCTCTGGATTGGTCAATCCCACTCCTCCCAGTCTCTGTGGTAGTGCAAGGAGTGATCTTTCTGCTGGGGTTAAGTGAGGGTGTTTCACTAATTTGGGAATGAAATTGACGCTGATAGCTTCTTCCAGAGGGTGGAGGAGGGGTCCGATATCAGGAATAGTGTGCATCAGGTAGTTCCAGCGATGCTTGACTCCATGGGTGAATGCCGCAAAAGCCGCATGTGGCTCTATCTTAGCAATCTCAGACAGAGCTTGGATTTCCCTAACCCACTCATTCACCTTTCCCGTTACGTACTCGGTCTTGAAGTCCGTAGTGCCAATAACTGCGCCTAGGTGTCTTTGGCCATCCTTTGTTATTTTGACCTCACTTCCACCGAACACCTCCATTGCCCGTTCATAATGTTCTGGCTTCACTACTACTACTACTGCTGCTACTGCTACTACTGCTACTACGATACTGCTACTACTACTACTTCTACTACTACTACTACTAAAAAAAACTACTACTACTACTACAGTTCATTTTAATAATTCTAACGCTCGTCTGGTCTACAACTTCTGAGAAATTCTTGAGAGGAAACTTGTGCTGCCACTACCGAGTGTTGCAGTTTGTGCAACAAATTTTCTCCGTGTTTGCCGTACGTGTTTTTAGCTCTCTTTCTCTCTCTCTCTCCCGGATAAAGCTATAGTCGTTTTGCCTTGTTTCAGGAAGACGATAGTGATTGGCCAAACTTCAGGAAAGGGAGCCTTAATTTTGTCCAAGTTTCATGAAGGAATGATATAATTAGACCAAGTTTCACGAAAAAAGACGGATTTTTTTTATGAAGTTTCATAACAAAGGTCCAGCCTTGTTCACTGCTCCTCTCCGAGAGCTCGTTTCGTCTCTAACAGTTACAGAGAAGAGAGAGAGAGAGAGAGAGAGAGAGAGAGAGAGAGAGAGAGAGAGAGAGAGAGAGACTAAACAGAGACAGAAAGAGAGAGATGGAATGACACACACACACACACACATTGGGCTGACTCACCCAAAAACAGAGTGGGAGGAATTTCAGGCTGCCCAGGGGCCACACTATTGGCTGAGAATTTTAACAAGGGAGCTGACTGAGAGTGACAGACGGCCGGGGAGGTTATTGTATATCTTGGGATGGTTAAGTGGGCGATGGTGGGGTAGGTTTACATGAGGTGTGTGTGTGTGTGTGTGTGTGTGTGTGTGTGCAAGGGATGGGAGAGAGGGTTGGTGGAATGGTGAGAGGGAATGTATGGTGGTGAGGGGGAAGGATATGAGGAAGGGAAGTATGGGTATGATGGGGGGTAGGGGGTAGGGAATGAGGATGAGAGGGATGGAATGTGAGAGGGAGGGTAAGAGTGAGAATAGGAGAGTAAGAGTAAAGAGAGAGGGAGGAAACGACAGAGAGTGGGAGTATGAGGCTGGTAATTGAAAGAGAGGAAGGGAGGAAGGGTGAGAGATATAATGGGAGGGTGGATGTGTAGGAGAGAGGGAGGAAAGGAGGGAAGGAGAGATACGAGAGAGGAGAGGATGATGGAAGAGGAGGGTGTTAGGTACAGCATGTGATGAGAGAATGGGAGAGGGGAGAGAGGGAGGGAAAGAGGAAGGGGAGAGGGAGAAAGAGAGAGCTTAATGAATGGGAAGCAGAGGAGGAGCTAATATTGAAAGGGGGAAGAATGCAGGAGAGAGAGAGAGAGAGAGAGAGAGTGAGAGAAAGATCCTAAAAACGAGAAAAATAAACTAAACCCCCCCAAAAAAAGTGACAAAGAGAAAAAAAAGAACGAGAGTCCTCCCCCCCTCACCCCTCCCCCTCCCCTCACCTCCCTCCCCCTTCTTGACGTAATTTCATCACTCTGGGGAATTTATTTCACAGGTGAGGTTTAAAGGTAAATTCGCAGGTGAGGGAGGCTACTGCGAGGAATTTCTCTGATAGGCGGCGAGAATAAATCCGCTGGTAGGGTGGGAATGCAATTTCTCTGCCAGGGTACGTGGGCCCCAGTCAACTAGGCTAGCTGGCGGGGGGGGGGGTTGTTTTGTTTTGTTTTGCTCTCTCTCTCTCTCTCTCTCGCTCTCTCTCTCTCAACCTCCCTCTCTCTCTCTCCCCACTCTCTCCACCTCCCTCTCTTTCCCCCCCCCACTCTCTCCACCTCCCTCTCTCTCTCTCTCTCTCTCTCTAGTTACCCATGTATCTATTTATAAGTCCATTCACTCTAACAACTCTTCCATTAATACATATCTAACAAATCCCCAACATCTTATTTTATTTACATATTCATTTACACGTTTATTTTACATATTTATTTTCATAGTTACTCGTTTCCCCCCTCGGGCTGTGTAGAAAATTCCCATCCCCTTGCGAAACTAAATTGCCACTAAGTTTACAAAGTCCGTCTTTTTATAGCATTAGAAAACTCTCAACTCAGGTAATTCCGAGGTGAAATTAAGGTGAAATGATCCCTTACCTGAAGATGAGATTCAGGTGAGAGATATTTTATTTTCATTTATTTATTTATTTTTTTATTAAGTAAAAACAACAAGAAGTATTTTAGTTCTAATTGTTTTTTTATACAACAGGTGAGTTAATGTTTTGGGTGGAGATATAATAATATATTTTAGTTTATTTTATTTTTCTATTTTTATTAGGTTTATTTCTTTCGTGTGAGGTGGAAAAATGGGATAGAAGAGAAGAGTGGATTAAATGTAATGATAATAATAATGATGATAATAATAATAATAATAATAATAATAATAATAATAATAATAATAATAATAATAATAATAATAATAATAATAATAATAATAATAATAATAATAATAATAATAATAATAATAATAATAATAATAATAATGATAATAATAATAATAATAATAATAATAATAATAATAATAATAATAATAATAATAATAATAATGATAATAATGATAATAATAATAATAATAATAATAATACTAATAATACTAATAATATTAATAATAATAATAATAATAATATTAATAATAATAATAATAATAATAGTAATAATAACAACACATACTATTATATACATATTAATATCTTACTCTCACTTGAAAAGAAAAATTACTTCAATAGACAAAAATATTAATATTACCCAAACAATAATATTACCACGATTTATTTTACTATTTTAGCCATGACCTTGACCTTCAGCCATGACCTCGACCTTCAGCCATGACCTTGACCTTCAGCCATGACCCTGACCTTCAGCCATGACCTTGACCTTCAGCCATGACCTTGACCTTCAGCCATGACCTTGACCTTCAGCCATGACCCTGACCTTCAGCCATGACCCTGACCTTCAGCCATGACCCTGACCTTCAGCCATGACCCTGACCCTTCAGCCATGACGTTGACCTTCAGCCATGACCTTGACCTCAGCCATGACCTTGACCTTCAGCCATAACCCTGATCTTCAGTCATGACCTTGACCTTCAGCCATGACCTTGACCTTCAGCCATGACTTTGACCTTCAGCCCATTTAACCCTGACCTTCAGCCATGACCTTGACCTTCAGCCATGACCTGACCTTCAGCCATGACTTGACCTTCTCAGCTATGACCTTGACCTTCAGCCATGACTTTGAACTTCAGCCATGACCTCGACCTTCAGCCATGACCTTGACCTTCAGCCATGACCCTGACCTTCAGCCATGACCCTGACCTTCAGCCATGACCTTGACCTTCAGCCATGACCTTGACCTTCAGCCATGACCTTGACCTTCAGCCATCACCCTGACCTTCAGCCATGACCCTGACCTTCAGCCATGACCCTGACTTTCAGCCATGACCTTGACCTTCAGCCATAACCTTGACCTTCAGCCATGACTCTGACCTTCAGCCATGACCTTGACCTTCAGCCATAACCTTGACCTTCAGCCATAACTTTGACCTCAGCCACGACCTTTACTTTGGGTTTGTTCACATCGTCCAGTGGTCATGATTAATCAAGGGAAGTGTTTGCTCAGTATACGTACTGGTGTGAGAGTTTGTGGTCCAGGGGGAGAGAGAGAGAGAGGAATTGACTGATATTCTGACACTCAACCGGACACCCAGACAGACAGATATTTACACACACAGCCAGACAGGCACACGTACACCCCCCCTTCCCTCACCCACACTTTCAGATAGATACACACACACACACACACACACACACACACACACACACACACACACACACACACACTCTTACATGGAACTAGTTGTTGTGTTATGATAAAAACATTAAGTTACCGACAATGTGTCTAAGAGTTATTTATACAAAGATTGTTGTTTAGTTTTTACTGAAGAATTATTGTAACATGATAACCTTTTACACAAGCAATTTATACCCCTATAATTATATGATAGATTAGAGGTTGTATAATAGTTGTTATAATACGATTGTTATATTTAAATACGTCTTTTGTTATTGTTTTTGCTAATACTCTCCGTGCAGTACAACAGTTTGGGCCGAGACGACTGGCATTGATCAGTATGGGAAGCTGGCGGGCGTATTATCGATTTTTGTTAACAGCCTTTAAATGGAGATATTTATTACAGTCTGTCTGCCTATCTGTCTTTTTGTATGCTTGTTTATTTGCTGTCTGTCTGTCTGTCTGTCTGTCATCGTGTTGTGCTGACGGTAAAGCCTGGGCGGGTCTTTTACAAGGCCGCCCTGATGTATAAATTACTGAAGCACAGGTGTCATGATTCACAGGTGTCATGGAGCACAGGTGTAATGATTCACAGGTGTCATGGAGCACAGGCTGTCATAAGGCACAGGTGTCATGAGGTACATGTGTCATGAGGCACATGTGTCATGAGGCACAGGTCTCATGGAGCACAGGTGTCATGATTCACAGGTGTCATGAGGTACATGTAGACAGAGAGAATCGAGAACACAGGTCAACGTCCTAAGTCTCAGGTCAGATCAGGTCAGGTGTAATGGAATGGGGAGACGAGGATTGAGATTAGGTGATGTCAGGTGATGCCAGGTGAGGATGATGGATGAGCCAACACTCACACGTCAGCGTCTCCTCGTCTCCACCTTCAATACCTCGCGATAAAGAATTACTTGTTGGAAAATGTGACACGTTGTTGAAGATCTGCCATTTGTTGTATTATGATTTATGGGGTGAAAGAACAGATGTGGTGATAGTGATGGTAGTAGTAGTGGGTCCGGGCGGCGGCGTGGGTGTGTTGGGGTGCCTTCCCTGATTTAAAGTGTTATTGGTGGGGATATACTCAGTTTGTGGGAGCGAGAATTTCACAGTGTGTCGATGAACGTTGGATGTCACCTTGAGCATCATCGCCGACGGCTCTTCTCATTCCTTACGACATTAAACGCAAATATTGCTCGTGTTCACCGGCGATCTTCAAGTAAGCCTGTGAGTGTTTGAATGGTGGGTGGCTGGAGTTGCCAAGTGTCAGTGCCAGTGTGTCGATAGGCCTACCCTAGCAAGGGTGGCATCGCGACTCTCGCCCCTATGGGGCCGAGTGCCTCGCGTTTTCAGTCGCCTCAAGTAACGGCCACTCCATGTAGTGTCGGCTGACCAAGTGAGTATATATAACTAATGTTACATCAGCGAGACCATAGAAATGGTGGCTATCTCTACCATAGTGACATAATCAAGTGTTAGGTGTGACAATTCTTGCTCCCAGTGGATTATTCTCATGTGTGGATTATCGCCCACATGGGG
>NW_024739593.1:0-2500 GCF_018991925.1 Homarus americanus | reverse complement strand
ATCACTGGGAGTCTTGGCTTTAAGGTCCTCAAACAATTGTCTGGCCTTCTCACAAATTATAGCTTCACTAATGTTACCACCTGCCATTTCTTTCTCCTTTATCCACACTAAGAGTAAATTTTCCATCTCTTCAATCACATTACACCTTGCTTTGCTAAGTCTAAAGATTCCCTTAGCCACTTGAACAGTTTTTAACTCTCCTTTATTCTTCAAAATCGTACATATAGTCGATTTAGCCATCCCATATTCATCACTAAGTTTCGCAATGCTTCTTCCATTCTCACGTTTCTTTATAATTTCTTTCTTAGTTTCAAGGGTTATTAGCTTTCTCACTCGCTTTGAACGATTCATTGTTACAATTGTATACTTGTACAACAAAATAGTTATACAAATAACGCGAATTTCCACATTAAAAGACGAAATTTCAACAATAACAGTGGTGCACTGGCTACACAATGAGACAAAGATGGCGCCTGACGCTCTTGTTGTGGGTCGCGGTACAACAATATTCATGGGCCAGGCGAAATAGTCCCGTATTCATCCGCGTTCGTTGTAGGAGTTGCGTTCGTTATAGCATTCTCAATTTTATAGGTAAAGCCGTTCGTTATAGGAATATTCGTAGTAGGATCCGTTCGTTATAGCATACCCCACTGTATATATATATATATATATATATATATATATATATATATATATATATATATATATATATATATATATATATATATATATATATATATATATATATATATATATATATATATATATATATATATATATATATATATATATATATATATATATATATATATATATATATATATATATATATATATATATATATATATATATATCTCTCTCTCTGAAGCACATGTGATATGGAGAAAAATCTTATATTTACCTTCTCATATTCCTTTCCAGCTGGTGAGTTGTTAACCTTGTTAATCATGCGGGCCACAGCCTGACAGTGACCCTCTGGATGACTTGCCTCTAGTCTGCTCAAAACTGTCCCAAGGTTCAAAGTGTTGAATGAAACTATTGCTTTGTAGTTGTTCTTCACAGCCTCAAAAAAGGACCTGAGGATAATATATTTAATATTATATTAAAAGGCAGTGGAAAAGATGAATACTTTACATATATTGAAGCATGAGATGAGGAACTTGAAAGAGAGAGAGGAAAAAAAAGAGGCAAAATGGCTGGTTTGGAGCATGTTAAGTCATATCTCCATATTTGAGTCAGACACACACTACAATTTCAGTTTATAAGCAAGGCTTGTGTGCTTTTACAATCATTTTGGACTTGTTAGATTAATAAGTTCAATTATAGGATCATTTACCTTGGCCCCAAGTTATGTTATTCTTATTTGCCCTTACATGTGTAAATTACATAAAACTTCGACAATTACTGTGCAGGGGGCCCCCATATTCGAGGATTTTTGTTTTGCAGTCCTCTATTATTCACGGATGACACTCTGGATGTACCCAAGAATGTCTGTGGGTAGTTTTAAAGTTGCCGGTATTTTCACGGCAGGGACAGGGAGCCATTCGTTCTAGAGACAGTAATTTCCTTTACCTGTACACATATAGTACAATACACAATACAATACATATATACAATCAGAAACAAATTTATTAAACATGTGACAGTCTACCACCAAGTCCGTGCTTTATTGATAAAACACAGACTTGAGGGTAGACTGTTACATTTTTAATAAATTTGTTTCTGATTATTTGTGAGTATTTTCATATTACTATTTATTTGCATGTGTTTTGTGTGTGTGTGTGTGTGTGTGTCTACACACACACACAAAACACATACAGTGTATATACAATACAGGCAAAAGAAATAAATGTCCTCGGGGCAAACACATAAAGGGAATATACATTTCTTTGTATACAAATAAAAAAACCCCCCCCCCCCCAATCAGGAAATGTCATTCGCTTAGTTGGTGATTCGCGGCTATCTTGAGAACCTAACTTCCGCGAATTTGAGGGGCCCTCTGAAGTAATAAAAATTTGGTAAAATGCTTCAAAGTCCACTGAAACATAGACAAATTAGCTACTGACATATTTCATCAATAAATACTCATGACAATCAAATAAAAACCTACCACAAGACTTTAAAAGCATCTGAAGACGACATCGGCATTGATTCCAATTGATCGATTACTGCTGTGAATTTTTTAGCCTTTTTGCTGGCATCTAACTCACAAGAATCACTGCCGAGCCACCTGGGAAGAAAAGAGACAGAATGAGATTTGAAATACAGTATAAAAAATTTTTTCATACAATAGTGTTCACTTGGCTCTAGATAAGTTATATTACAAGGAGAGGAGGGTCATCACAGTAATATACAGCCATTGTAATTCCTGTAAATTTTATTAAGTTATGTATTGTAACTCCTCACAAAAGACATTTATCACTTGCGAATGGGATTCCCTCTCTACTGAATAAAATCGTCCAATACAGAACTAACCAAATTAAATATAAAAGTGGCGTCC
>NW_024739592.1:0-5666 GCF_018991925.1 Homarus americanus | reverse complement strand
TTTTGTTCTAAGGACTGCACCTCACCCCTTTAGCGTGCTAAATGCAGCATTTGTCTTCTCTTCTCTCCTTTTCTCTCCCGCTAACACTCGACCCCCCTAAAAAAAGACAGCACTGCCCTCATGTGCTGAGAGAACAACTTAGAACCCACCTTCAACTCTGTACTATTCCACTCGCAGCTAGCAACTCCATTTCTTCCCAGCCCAACTCAATCCAACCAGAACATCACGCTCCCCTTTTGCCTGGCCCTTAACTAGAGAACCAATGTCAAAATTAATTCTCAGTCCATCTCCAACATGCTCTCCTTTTGCCTGGCCCTTGAGCTAAGAGGAACCAGTGTCAAAAAAAAATACACAGTCCAAAACAAGATACTTCCTATTTCAGTCTTTAAATCCAAGAGAACTATGTTGTACATTTGGTCCATTTTGAACTCATGCTGAAGACTAATCCTCTGACAATGTACTAGCCCATCTCTAGTGGAGGTCTGGATAATAAACTGCATCAATCCTCGCCTATTACAGCAATCAATCCCCAACACATGACAGCAACTTGACTACTCAAAATTACATCCTGACCTAACCATCTCCAATCCTCTGATGACTCCGCTCCTTCCCAATAATTCTCAAATCAAACTGCACTGCCGCTTGTCTTCATAGCGCTGCAGGCCTGATTTGACCTTCCGAATCATTTCTCATCCTGTTTTATCTGGAGGCCTCGTCTCTCTCCCTGATTCATCCATCGCTGTCTCCTGGATGCCTTTAGGTTGATAGCTGTTGCTCCTGGTTTTCACTCATCAGGTCTTCCTAATTGGCCCACGCGAGTAACCGGGCCTTGGATTTAGGACCTCAACAATGTGCCATCTCGTATCAAACCAATGGTTTTGCAGCTTACACCGGCCTATTTTTACATTGTTCCTCAGCAAAACCTCCTGGCCCACTTCCCAGCTACTCTCGTGGGCTTTCTCTTCTCTTGTTCTTCTATTTATTTCCTTACGTCTCCGAACATTGATCTCCACTGCTTCCTGCAATCTTCGTTGCCGGTCTCTAATCACCATCACCCACTCATCTACGGCTCTGGGTCTACTTCCGGCCTGAGGTCAAACGGCAGGTTTGGTTCTCTCCCGTAAAACAACAGGAATGGGGAAAACCCTGTCGTGGCATGCGGAGTCGCGTTATATTGTGACACCACTGCCGGCAGATGCTCTGGCCACCTATTCTTTTCCTCTGCCTCGAGGGTGGCCAGCAGACCGTGCAGGGTTCGATTGAACCGTTCCACCATACCATTTCCCTGTGGGTGATATGCTGACGTCCTTATTTTCTTCACCCCAAAGGTGGCACAAGTTTGTCGGACCAATGCACTGCCAAAATTCCTTCCCTGATCGGTCAACAGTCGCTCAGGTGCACCCACTGCCAGGAAGATCCGATTCACCAGGATCTTTGCAATCGTCGAGGCTTTCTGGTCTTTGGTGGGAAAGGCCCAAGTGTAACGACTGTATATATCAACCATTATCAGGACATTCTCCAATCCTTGCCGCTTGTCCAGCAAGGTGAAATCTGCGGCCAGTGTCTCTAACGGTTTGGCAGCTTCAATCGTCCCTACATGCAGTTGGGGTTTCGGCACTTCATCTTTTGCTACTCCACACCTCTCGCAGCTGGCTATGTAGTCTCGCACTGTTTCTCCCATGCCTGACCAGAACCCTCGCTCCTGCACCAGCGACAGGGTGCGATCTCGCCCCTGATGGCCAAACTCGTCGTGGCAGGCTCTAGTCAAAGCCTCCTGCAAGTTTGGAGTTAACACTGGCACCTCCTTCCATAGATTCTTCCCTTCGGGTCTTCTATGCCAGACAACATCTTCTCTTACGATCAGGGATTTCCTAGCTCGGTACATCTTGCGGAAATCATCATTTTGGAGCTCTACCTGTACCTCATCCTCTGGCAGCTCTCCCACCAACCATCTTCGCAAATTTGTCATATAGTCCATGCCCTCTTGCTCCTTACGCAGCCCATCCATCGTCCACAGTTCCTTCCTTCCTGCCCCGTTCTCCTCTAGTACATGCATCGCTGTATACTCTTCTTCACTATCCTCCTCCTGTTCCGCCGGGATTCTAGATAGAGTATCCGCCACAATGTTGTTCTTCCCCGGCTTGTACTCTATAGTAAAGTTAAACTGCTCGAGATCTGCATTCCACCTACTTTCCACGGCACCTAGTTTAGCCTTCTCGCGGTGACTGAGTGGGTTGTTATCTATATAGACTGTGAAATGTTTCCCTGCCAAATAATCCCTGAATTTATCCACTACTGCCCATTTGAGTGCTAACATCTCTAACTTACGAGAACTATAGTTGTTCATGTTACGTTCTGATTTCCTCAGGCCCCGACTCGCATAGCACACCGGATGCAACCTGCCATCCTTCCGCTGGGACAGCACCGCACCTAGCCCACGAAAACTTGCATCGGTTTCTAATATAAACTCCTGAGTGAAATCTGGGCAAGCCAACACTGGTGTCTGCGTCACCTTGTCTTTCAGTTTCTCAAAAGCCTGTTGCTGTTCCTCTCTCCATTCACTATCTACCTGATCCTTCGATTTCCCATGCATCAACGCATGCAGTGGAGCAGCTATTTGGGCAAACCCTTTAACAAATTTCCTATAAAATGATGTGAACCCTACAAAAGACCGCACATCTTTCACCGTCTGGGGGACTGGCCAATCTCTTATTACCCTAATTTTCTCAGGATCAGCTGTGATGCCTTCAGCTGACACCTGATATCCTAAATAACTTACTTTTGAAGCCATTATTTCACACTTTTAGGTTTAAATCTTAAGTTATTCTCCCTCATCCTGCAAAATAATTCCCTCAATCTGACTATATGCTGATCTATTGTACTTGAAAACACCATCACATCATCAAGGTATACAAGCAACGAGGAGAAAATTTTATCCCCTAAAATCCGCTCCATGTATCTCTGAAAGGTTCCCGGACTATTTGACAATCCCATAGGCAGTCGCCTGTAATCAAAGTGTCCGAAGCTTGTGCTGAAGGCAGTCTTTGGACGGTCTGAAGGTTTTACTTCTATCTGGTGATATCCCGCCGCCAGATCAAACGTTGAGAAAAACTGGGCCCCCGTCAGAGATTCTAGAGTTTCATTTATCCTAGGCAGAGGAAACGCATCGCGTACCGTGACCTTATTTAAGTCACGATAGTCAATGCACAACCTCAGCGTCCCGCCCTTTTTCCTCACTACTACAATGGCGGCAGAGTACGGACTCTCACTATGCTGAATTACTCCCTGATCTAACAGCTGGCTAATGTGCTGCTTCACCTCTGGTACCTGGTTTGGAGGGATCCTCCGATATGGCACCCTAACTGGCCTGTCTGTGGTCACTGGGATCTCATGCTGAACCCCAATAGCCTTTCCTATGGGCTGGCCCTCTCCTTCAAAAATATCACTAAACTCTTCTATTAAACACCTAACTGCACTCTCTTGTTCCTCATTCATTTCCTCCGTGTGCACTTTGACCTCCGTACGGGCATCCGGTTGAACTGTCCTCACATGCACCTCTTCACTGATGTCTTCCTCGACTTCCGTCCCAGAAGCCACTTTCCCAATCCGCCAATTGCCCCTCAAGTTCTTACGACTATCAGACAGATTTGCCACCAACACCTGGGTCATGCCTCTCACCACTCTTACCGCTGTCGGCAACACTATCACACCCTCAGGCATCCAACCTTCATCCTCTATGGTTAGAGGTTCAATCACTACTTCTTTGTTAGCTACCTGGCTTAATGAGGGAACACATACTGACAGCAACCGAGTACTCCGGGGAGGAATGGTTGGTCTTTTCTTCCTCTCTGTCATGCATTACCCCAGGCTGATGGCCTCTATGGCACATAACTGCCTAACCTCATGCAAGCAATTTTCCCACTGAGCGGTGCTCCTGGCTTCCCTGCACAAGTGATACATGTGCGGCCAGATCTCCGCAACCTCCCCCAGCACATTCATCCCCAACAACCCGACATGAGATTGCCCCTTACCCTGGGTCTCAATCCCTGGACAAACCAACATCCCCACATCAGTGACTTCAACCCCACATACGACCATGGTGACCCGAATACACCCCACACACGGCACTGGAAACCCTGACGCCCCTTTTACCCTTATTCGAGTGGGCTGCAACACCACGCCTGCAGGCTCCAGCTCCCGACGGTAGAAAAGTTAATCAATTAGCGACACTTCTGCCCCAGTATCTGCTAAACCCCACATTTCACGACCCGCTACCAGCACCGAGACCTTAGGACACTCGGCTTTCAGCCTTAAGGTACCTTCTGTTGTGATTAAATTTGTCATGCAAACCACGCTTGACCATGGGTCCGCTCTCTCTTGATTCATAACATCGCCGGTGGAATCTATTGGTGAGGCCAGGAACTGTTGGCGGGGACTGCCTGGCCTTGACCATTTCCCGACCGCCAGTTCCGATTGTTATTTCCAACTCGATACTGGCCATTGGCCACGTATCCCCTTGGGACACTCTCTCCCGGTCCGGACCTGCTCGGGCAATTGAAACTGAAGTGGCCCTCTTGTCCACACGCATAGCACCTCGGGAGAATCGAGCCTCCCGTCTGCGGCTCGTCCTCTCTTCCTTTAGTCAGCGGTACCTCCCTCAAGGCCTCTCGTTTTTGTTCCGCCTCTCTCAGCCCCGTGATCCACTCGTCTAGACTATGGTGAGGATACTTCTTGATCTCATCCACTAACCACATACGGCTTTGTTCCTCCTTGAGCCCCCGAGTGATTGCATCTCCCAACAGGGCCTTATCATATTTATGATCATGGTGGTTCAACTCATCGTTTAAATCGAGCATAGCATCGTAATATTCAAGAAGCGTTTCGTTGCTCCCTTGTTTCCGCGTCATCATCTTCCGAATGGCGTCGTACGTGGCCGTCTGCCCGCCGTATTGCTGCTTCAAATAACAAGTTAATTCATCTACGGTTTCCCAGTCTCTGCGTGCATTGTATACGCGATCTGCCGCAGGCCCCGCAAGATGCCTCATTACGAACTGGATTCGACGGACTTCGTCTCCGTCTAGCAGCTTGAGGGTTCGGTCAACCTCTCTTAACCACTTTCCTACCTCTATTCCTGGCCTACCGTCGAACTTGGACATGGTCAACCCGGCCCGGAGACTAGTTCCCTCTCTACTATTGTGTCTCCTCATCTCCCACATCGTCTCATCGTGCTGTATTTTATACTGTGTCTTTACCCTATCTAGTGCATCCCCCAACAGAGCTAGTTGTTGTTGGTGTTCCGTCTCTAACTGTTGCAATTGTGTGTGGTACTCCCCCCTTAACTGTTGTACATATACTCCATACTCCCCCCTGATTTGGTTCGCCCATGCCTGACATTCCCCATTGATCTTCCCTTCTAACTGTTCCAATCGTTCCTGGTACTCTCCCCGGATTTTCCCCTCTAGCTTCCCAATACGTTCCACGAACTCCTCTCTCAACCGCACCAACCCCGGGCTGTCTCTCCTTTTCTCCGAGTAACCCCGCACCGTCAACCACAACAAACCCATTCCCATGGCGAGCATGAGTAGAGTTGAGGTCACACTCTCTACCGTTTCCATCCCCTCCATGATTACGCCCATTATCCCAACCACAGAACTATCAGTCACGAA
>NW_024739591.1:0-15454 GCF_018991925.1 Homarus americanus | reverse complement strand
TGCACCAACACGCTCAGCATAGTTGCCTTTACGCAAGAGACGGTGGATCCTACCCACGGGGAACTGGAGTCCGGCCCTGCTAGAACGGGACTTTGACTTGCCCTTCACCTTGCCTCCCTTGCCGCGTCCTGACATGTTGCTGCTGCTGCTTTTCGTGATAGGAGTTAAATTTCCGCCCGCCACCTTGGTCTTTTATACCAAGCTCAGGATCAGGCCAGGTGGCCCTCTCGCGGACCCAACCAATGTAAGAGAGCCGTAGCTGCAGCCAGTCTGATCCTGAGCGGCCCGCTCGGTATATAAGGAAAAGTTAGTCGGGCCAGTTTTCAATTCTCTCGCTCCGCGCCACGAGTAACTGTGCCGCCATGCCTCCCAAAACTTCCGGAAAGGCTGCCAAGAAGGCTGGAAAGGCCCAGAAGGCCATTGCCAAGGGTGACAAGAAGAAGAAGCGCAGGAGGAAGGAAAGCTACAGCATCTACATCTACAAGGTACTGAAGCAAGTGCACCCCGACACAGGAGTCTCCTCCAAAGCTATGTCCATCATGAACTCTTTCGTGAACGACATCTTCGAGCGCATCGCTGCCGAAGCTTCCCGCCTGCCGCACTACAACAAACGCTCCACCATTACAAGTCGGGAAATCCAGACAGCTGTCCGACTCTTGCTGCCCGGTGAACTGGCCAAGCATGCCGTGTCTGAGGGCACCAAGGCTGTCACCAAGTACACCTCTTCCAAGTAAGAGGTTACTTGTGCACAACAAACACGCCATCCCACTACTACAACTTAATCGGCTCCATCGGAGCCACAGTTACATGTTAAAGAGACAGTTACCGACAGTGATATATTGAGAGGGAAATAAAAAAATAAAAAAATTATAATAATCTGCATTCTCTATTGGCGTAGAAACCGGACTAAATCGAAACATAATAAATAAATAAATAAATTCTGCGTGGAGTACTTTTACACCCACTGCAAAGTGACATACATGGAGTGTGTTTGGGCTTCATTTCATGTTTGCAGCACGCCTATTTCATGTAAATAATTTATTTTATTTTATTGTATTTTATTGTATTTTCTTTTATTTTATTTATTTATTTACTTACTTATTCTTTATATATTTATTTGTTACTAGCTCTTGTTTGTTGCACCCACCCACCTCCCGAATTGATGACCTACTATACATTCGTGCCTGCACGAATGTTACCAACTTACCGTTAGGCGATTTGGGTAACCGAAATTAACGCTCTCCTACCACCAACCATTTCGATTGTCATGAAAATTATCTTCAGAACAGTTCTTGGGCCCTGAGAAGGGCCGAGTTATAGATGTCTGGTAGGTTTTGTTGTGCTTTTTCTTTTTCCCCAAGGAAGAGGACTTAAGCACGCTCTCCGCGGATGCGCCGGGCCAGCTGGATGTCCTTGGGCATGATGGTAACGCGCTTGGCGTGAATGGCACACAGGTTGGTGTCCTCGAAAAGACCCACCAGGTAAGCCTCAGAGGCTTCCTGCAGAGCCATGACGGCAGACGACTGGAAGCGCAGGTCAGTCTTGAAATCCTGGGCGATCTCACGCACCAGGCGCTGGAAGGGCAGCCTCCTGATGAGTAGCTCTGTGCTCTTCTGGTAACGACGGATCTCACGAAGGGCGACGGTTCCGGGCCTGTAACGATGGGGCTTCTTGACACCACCGGTGGCTGGGGCGGACTTGCGAGCTGCCTTGGTGGCAAGCTGCTTCCGTGGAGCCTTGCCTCCAGTGGACTTGCGGGCAGTCTGTTTAGTACGGGCCATCTCGACGACGAAATAGTAAATACGGGCGGCCTGGCAGGCGGGCGGGCTTATATACAGACATTCTCCACCCCAGTGGCCACCTCATTGGCCACGAGTGCCGCATGCGTCATCCGCAAGCTACGCCCCACCTCCAAGAGGGAGGGACGGCCTTGGATGAACGATACTACCGCTGCGTCCACAGCACGCCACCTACTCCCACCAAACCGTGGGCGAAGCCATCACACTCTCTCTCCCTCACCATGAACGGATACGAGTTTGTTAACGTGGCGCGGATACGTCCGGACACGCCGACCTGCCCCAAGAAACTAAACCTCCTAGTTCTCCAGAAGTTTTTCGAAGCTAATGGGATCGTGGGGGTCACCAAGGTAGAACGCCTAAAGCTCCATGGTGACATCAAGATCACCTTCGCCGAGATGTGCATGCCCGCTCAACTCGCGGAGATCCCAGACATCAACGGCATTCCTTTTAAAATGTTTGCCTTCATGTGGGACAACTTGAAGCTGGGTGTAATCTCCCACGCCGAAATTGCCCACATGGACAAAGCAGAGCTGAGTGAGCTCCTCAAGGAGCAGCAGCTCCAAGTTGTGAAGAAGCTGTCCGACACCACTGCCCTCATCGGACACCACTCCACCCTACCCAAGGAAGCTCAACTGGCGTGGGTAACTATGCCAGTCAAGCCCCACTGCAGACCGAAACGGTGTTACAAATGCCAGCACTATGGACACACTGTAAACAAGTGTGAGGCGCAGGAAGACACCTGCTCCATGTGTGGCAGCCCTGGACACCGCTACACGGCCTGCCCCAACACAGAGAAAAAATGCGTTGCCTGTGGTGGCCCACACTCCTCCGCCGACCGGACCTGCCCCAGATGGAAGGAGGAATGCAGGGTAGCCAAGGCTCGTCTTGAGAAAAAACTGAGCTACAAAGAGGCCCTCCTTGCTGTACGCTCCCAAGAAAAGAAAAAACCAGCAGTAAAGAAAAACCAAGAAAAGAAAACTCAACAGAAGCAGCCCACCACACAGAACCAAGAACACCACGTGGCCCGTGGTGCTGAAGCCCACGCGGCCAGTGGTGCTGAAGCCCACGTGGTCAACCTCTCCCTCTCTGAATCCTTCCACACCTATGAGGACTTAAAATACGAGGAAGACGAACAAGAAGACCCAAACACAAACGAATGGACAATTCAAGAGAGCAAGAAGAGAAGGAGAGAGAGAAGAAAATCGACATCAAGCTAAGAAGACCAAGACATCCCCTCCACACAAGAAACCAAACACAATCAAGCCGACCAAGCACTGAACATCCATTGCCCAACCCAACACGCACCTGACGCCTGACCTGACGCTTGACCTGACGCTTGACCTGACGCTAGCCTGGCCTTGTCTTGTCGCCTCCCTGCCGCGTCCAGCCGGGTTGTTGCTGCTGCCCCCATCTTATAATCCCTCACGCAAGCGGTGTTTAGCCACTGCATCTGTTCTCTCCTCCTAAAATTCACTTCAATCCTCCCTTTATTCTTCTCCTGAACCTCCTTCCCCCCTGTCACTAGCATTTTTCGATTCGATTCGGCGAAGCCACACCAGGACCACCTGTAGTAGCAACCACAACAACATGACTGGACGAGGCAAAGGAGGCAAGGGACTTGGAAAGGGTGGCGCCAAGCGTCATCGTAAGGTGCTTCGTGACAACATCCAGGGTATCACCAAGCCCGCCATTCGTCGTCTAGCTCGGCGTGGAGGTGTTAAACGTATATCCGGCCTCATCTACGAGGAGACCCGCGGCGTCCTCAAGGTGTTTCTGGAGAACGTCATCCGTGACGCCGTCACCTACACCGAGCACGCAAAAAGGAAGACCGTCACCGCCATGGATGTGGTGTATGCCCTGAAAAGGCAGGGCCGCACCCTTTATGGTTTTGGTGGTTAATCAACCTGATGGACGGGCGCACACCACCACCACCACCACCACCACCACGACAAACAAATATACGGACCTAATTTTAGGTCCACATTTAAATCACTAAAGAGTTGGTTAGACACTGAGTAAATCGTTGAAAATATATCCAATAACATGATCCTCTCTAATTCTGGACTTGTGGTATGAGTATAGGTTGTGCGTGAACGTGTTGGAACCACTTCCTAATAATTGTCAGTCAGTCAACATTCACCTAACCTCCAGGTACCTCACCTAACTTCCTGTAGCGTCACCGAACCTCACGAAATGTAACCCAATGTAGTTTATAATCTATCCTAACATGACATAACATAACCACGCACTATATTACTTCGGTAAGAGTAATGAGTTTTAATACGCAAAGTTGCAGTTATCATTCATTCATACATACATACATACATACATACCTAACATGCTAGTGGCAGGGGGGATTGAAGTGAATTTTAGGAGGATAGAATAGGTGCAGTGGCTAAACAGCGCTTGCGTGAGGGACTTTAAGCAGCAACTCGCCTGGATGCGGCAGGATAGAGTCAGGTCAAGCGTCCTGTGCATGTTGGGTTCCGCCATGGTTTCTCAGTGTTTGGTCGGCTTGATTGTGTGTGTGTTGTTTTCTTGTTTGGAGGAAATGTCTTGGTATTCTTCTTCTTAGCTTGAAGTTGATTTTCTTCTAACTCTTCTCCTCTTGTTGTTCGTCTTCCCCGTGTCTGCTATCATTCTGTAAAGACTCTATATATGTATGTAGGTATGAGTGAGTAACAGTTGCCGGTTACAGTGATACTTCATATTCGCTGGTGTTGTACTGTATGGCTTCGGTATTTCTTAATATACAAACGGCACCGTTAGGGGATTGAGGTATTTAAAAACCAGCCTACATTACTTATATATAGAAATAAATAATGTGGCTTTGACAATAATGACGACTACTCTCTCCTACCTTCCCCAAACAAGGGCTTTTCGAAAGTATACATTGGACACAAATGACTTAGTACATCATACATTGGTGGTTTAACAAAAGCCCTCATTAGAGAAAGGTGAAGGAGCACACAGTGAACATACAGATTGATGTTTGCACGCGTAGATAATGTAAGGTGAGATGTTAAACACCAGACACGTAGTGTAGTAACTCCCTCACAGATGGCGTTATGAGGGGCCTGATGATGTAGCAGTTACCTCACAGATGGTGTTATGAGGAACTTCACATGATGATGCTGTAGCAAAACATTCACTACGTGGTGTCGTAGCATCTTGGGGACACCACGTGGTCGACATGACTCACTCATTCAAGTGGGTGAGGTGTGGTCCCAGGCCTCTCTATCGTGGAGTCTCAGGGGAAGTATAACTGGGTACCTGGGACCTCACTGTGTGAAGGTGGTTAGCTAGCTTGGGTAAGACTCAACTGCCGAGTTGTTTTTCACTGAGTTAAGCACTGTTCACCACTATTCATCACTGGTTCCATTCCTTTGCCAAATGAGATAGTACCTTATGGCAAGAACTTGTTGATAGTCCGGTGGGGAGGAGGGTTCAGGGGAGTGAGTTGGTATGGGCCAACATATAAATAATAATAATAATAATAATAATTAACGGTTTATTGAAAGAGCTTGGCAGCCAGAAGGCTGAAAATATACAGTTACATATTTGGGGAATGGGTTACGAATTACAAATAATATACAAGTAACATGAGTGACACAAATAAAACATATAATAACTAGCTGGGGAAAAGCTCAAACTACAGTTCATTTCAACATAGTGACAGTGCAAGGAGTAGTGTTTACTGGGAGTGAGTACACTGATTTATTACAAGTTATCGATAATTTTTACAATGGTTGGGACTGGGCTGTTCTTATAGCGATCAGTTCGTGCACGTATGGGCTGGGCTGGATGCGGTTGTGGTGTCGAAGAGCAATTCTCGGACTAGGGATCTCAGGTGGTAGTAGGAGCCGGTGTCGGGGATGGTGTAGAAGCTTCTTACCAAATTTGCAGATGAGGTCGTGGTGATGGTCAGTGAGAGTCTAAAGGGTCAGTGTGTTGAGCGCTTCTTGATATGTGGAGTAGGAAGGGTAGAGAATAATCTTGCATGGCCTCTTTTGCACTTTTTCGAGGTGTTTACGTTGTGTGGCATTTAGGGAGGAAGACCAGGTGGAGGAGGCATAGGTGAGCTTGGGAAGTATGAATGTTGTGTAAACACTGAGGAGCTCGTGTGCAGGACCACCGAGGGACTTGAGTCGGCGTAGGAGGTGGAGACGGAAACTGGAGGATTTGATAACTTCACTGACGTGTGGTTTCTAATTTAGTTTGTTGTCTATATGTATGTGTGTGTGTGTGTGTGTGTGTGTGTGTGTGTGTGTGTGTGTATACTACTGTACTTTTTAGATCCTCCTACGCAACCTAACCTATTATAGTTAAGTATAGTAGGCTATACACTATTTTGTTAGTATGTGTTATAAAATGAAATTGCATGTTATTATTATTAATATTATTATTATTAATATTATTATTATTATTATTATTAGTAGTAGTAGTAGTAGTAGTATTATTATTATTATTATTATTATTGTTATTATTATTACATGCTAATATAATACTAAGTTGCCTGCCAGATTTCCTCAGAGATGGGAGGAGCACATTGGCGGCGGTGTTGTTTATACTCCGCCCGATTACTGATTCCTATTCACCGAGCCAGAGCTGGCGGGCGGCGTGTTATGTGCCACGTTTTGTTTCCCATTGGGCGTAACGCTCAGCTGGGGAGTAGGAGATTTCATAAAAAGAAAGTTTGAGTGGAGAGCACACCTTTTCCTTCACATACAGTTATCTTAGACCATCTACTAGTATAATAGTTTGCACAAAAATACTCTACACTCTTTCTAGGTTGTTGCTATTTTTTTTTTTTTTTTTTTTGACTTCTCATCAGATTGTGCATTCAACTAATATACACTATTAGTGTGTTTATTATTATGTTTTATAGTATTATTTCGTATAATATTGGGTAACACAATTAGAGTCACTAGTATAGTATATTATTGGGGTTTATAGCAGTTTGTGGTCTAATAGTATCATGCTTTATGAGTGGTGTTCTATGTAGTGATGATTAGGCAATAAAATATGCTTTGGGGGTTTATAGCAGTTTTTGTGGTCTACTAGTATCATGCTTTATGGGTGGTGTTCTATGTAGTGATGATTAGGCCATAAAATATGCTTTTGGTTTATTGCTAACAAAATATACTTTGCTCTACCGCTGTAGTGCAAAACATGGTGAAACTTACATACACCGTTAATAAAGTATTGATGGAAGAAGAAGAAGAAGAAGAAGAAGAAGAAGAAGAAGAAGAAGAAGAAGAAGAAGAAGAAGAAGAAGAAGAAGAATTGTGGAGGGAATGAACAGTGAGACAATGTAAAGCCTCCGGGATGGCGGCAGCGTTTCTGTTATTAATATATAATAAGACAATAGGAAAATATGTTGTTGTCTCTACCTGTATTATTACCTTTGCGATAGCATGGTTCAATTTTGGGAGGACATAGGAAGGAGCAGGAGGTTAGGAAGGGATTTGTAGTGGGAGAGATAGTGTCTGTGATCCTCGGGTCACCACTCCTCGGATTGTGTCAGTTCAAGTTTAGAAGCTCCAACAACTTTCCCTGAATACGAATTGGCAACCTTTCGATTTACAACAGGTACCTACTTACTGCTACAGTAGGTAGGTGAACAGGGACCAAGGGGGCTAGGAAGAGTGTCCAAACAACTTGCTCCTGCCTGCCTGTGTGATGTAGTCGTGGCCAGAATTAGGTTAGGATACAGACACATCTGGCTAGTTAGTAACGCTGTACCCATACCGGAACACTCAGCATGTAAACTTGGTGATACACCTTTAAAGCACTACTATATTATTGAATGTGACACTGTCAAAGACTTCAGGCCACCTCACTTATTGTATCTTGAACTATGTCATTACTTCATTGAGGACATTACATTCTTGCTGTTTATCCCAAATTGGCTAGCTAGCCCACACTGATTAGTCTACAATTACAATATGACTCCAATGTATGCTGCTGGTAAATGTGTACTGTCAATGAACCAGAGTGAAAATAAGGTCGCCTCCCTGGCTCCTGCTGCTTCTTGCGCCCTTCTAAGTCCCGTTTAAGTCCCCCACCCCAGGCCCCCACAACCGCCCTTCACATCTACACCATTCTAAAATCAATTTCACTCTATTTCCACAATACTATGCTAATTACACGTAAAATAGAGTGTTATCCTGCAAAACGTTGATGTCGTATATTTCTCTCTTTAAGTGATATCCTGTGGCTCCGAAAGGAGCCTGTTTGGTTAGGTTGTCTTGTGTGAACGAACCTTGGGTTCTTATTTCTTCTCTGTCTTCTTGGGGAGGAGCACAGCTTGGATGTTAGGAAGGACACCCCCTTGGGCAATGGTGACTCCAGACAGGAGCTTGTTCAGCTCCTCGTCATTGCGAATGGCAAGCTGAAGATGACGCGGGATAATGCGGGTCTTCTTGTTGTCGCGGGCGGCGTTACCGGCCAGCTCGAGCACTTCTGCTGCCAGGTACTCCATGACGGCTGCAAGGTACACAGGGGCACCTGCACCAACACGCTCAGCATAGTTGCCTTTACGCAAGAGACGGTGGATCCTACCCACGGGGAACTGGAGTCCGGCCCTGCTAGAACGGGACTTTGACTTGCCCTTCACCTTGCCTCCCTTGCCGCGTCCTGACATGTTGCTGCTGCTGCTTTTCGTGATAGGAGTTAAATTTCCGCCCGCCACCTTGGTCTTTTATACCAAGCTCAGGATCAGGCCAGGTGGCCGTCTCGCGGACCCAACCAATGTAAGAGAGCCGTAGCTGCAGCCAGTCTGATCCTGAGCGGCCCGCTCGGTATATAAGGAAAAGTTAGTCGGGCCAGTTTTCAATTCTCTCGCTCCGCGCCACGAGTAACTGTGCCGCCATGCCTCCCAAAACTTCCGGAAAGGCTGCCAAGAAGGCTGGAAAGGCCCAGAAGGCCATTGCCAAGGGTGACAAGAAGAAGAAGCGCAGGAGGAAGGAAAGCTACAGCATCTACATCTACAAGGTACTGAAGCAAGTGCACCCCGACACAGGAGTCTCCTCCAAAGCTATGTCCATCATGAACTCTTTCGTGAACGACATCTTCGAGCGCATCGCTGCCGAGGCTTCCCGCCTGGCGCACTACAACAAACGCTCCACCATTACAAGTCGGGAAATCCAGACAGCTGTCCGACTCTTGCTGCCCGGTGAACTGGCCAAGCATGCCGTGTCTGAGGGCACCAAGGCTGTCACCAAGTACACCTCTTCCAAGTAAGAGGTTACTTGTGCACAACAAACACGCCATCCCACTACTACAACTTAATCGGCTCCATCGGAGCCACAGTTACATGTTAAAGAGACAGTTACCGACAGTGATATATTGAGAGGGAAATAAAAAAAATAAAATTATAATAATCTGCATTCTCTATTGGCGTAGAAACAGGACTAAATCGAAACATAATAAATAAATAAATAAATTCTGCGTGGAGTACTTTTACACCCACTGCAAAGTGACATACATGGAGTGTGTTTGGGCTTCATTTCTTGTTTGCAGCATGCCTATTTCATGTAAAAAAAATTTTTATTTTATTTTATTGTATGTTCTTTTATTTTATTTATTTCTTTACTTACTTATTCTTTATATATTTATTTGTTACTAGCTCTTGTTTGTTGCACCCACCCACCTCCCGAATTGATGACCTACTATACAATCGTACCTCCACGAATGTTACCAACTTACCGTTAGGCGATTTGGGTAACCGAAATTAACGCTCTCCGACCACCAACCATTTCGATTGTCATGAAAATTATCTTCAGAACAGTTCTTTGGCCCTGAGAAGGGCCGAGTTATAGATGTCTGGTAGGTTTTGTTGTGCTTTTTGTTTTTCCCCAAGGAAGAGGACTTAAGCACGCTCTCCGCGGATGCGCCGGGCCAGCTGGATGTCCTTGGGCATGATGGTAACGCGCTTGGCGTGAATGGCACACAGGTTGGTGTCCTCGAAAAGACCCACCAGGTAAGCCTCAGAGGCTTCCTGCAGAGCCATGACGGCAGACGACTGGAAGCGCAGGTCAGTCTTGAAATCCTGGGCGATCTCACGCACCAGGCGCTGGAAGGGCAGCTTCCTGATGAGTAGCTCTGTGCTCTTCTGGTAACGACGGATCTCACGAAGGGCGACGGTTCCGGGCCTGTAACGATGGGGCTTCTTGACACCACCGGTGGCTGGGGCGGACTTGCGAGCTGCCTTGGTGGCAAGCTGCTTCCGTGGAGCCTTGCCTCCAGTGGACTTGCGGGCAGTCTGTTTAGTACGGGCCATCTCGACGACGAAATAGTCAATACGGGCGGCCCGGCAGGCGGGCGGGCTTATATACAGACATTCTCCACCTCAGTGGCCACCTCATTGGCCACGAGTGCCGCATGCGTCATCCGCAAGCTACGCCCCACCTCCAAGAGGGAGGGACGGCCTTGGATGAACGATACTACCGCTGCGTCCACAGCACGCCACCTACTCCCACCAAACCGTGGGCGAAGCCACACCAGGACCACCTGTAGTAGCAACCACAACAACATGACTGGACGAGGCAAAGGAGGCAAGGGACTTGGAAAGGGTGGCGCCAAGCGTCATCGTAAGGTGCTTCGTGACAACATCCAGGGTATCACCAAGCCCGCCATTCGTCGTCTAGCTCGGCGTGGAGGTGTTAAACGTATATCCGGCCTCATCTACGAGGAGACCCGCGGCGTCCTCAAGGTGTTTCTGGAGAACGTCATCCGTGACGCCGTCACCTACACCGAGCACGCAAAAAGGAAGACCGTCACCGCCATGGATGTGGTGTATGCCCTGAAACGGCAGGGCCGCACCCTTTATGGTTTTGGTGGTTAATCAACCTGATGGACGGGCGCACACCACCACCACCACCACGACAAACAAATATACGGACCTAATTTTAGGTCCACATTTAAATCGCTAAAGAGTTGGTTAGACACTGAGTAAATCGTTGAAAATATATCCAATCACATGATCCTCTCTAATTCTGGACTTGTGGTATGAGTATAGGTTGTGTGTGAACGTGTTGGAACCACTTCCTAATAATTGTCAGTCAGTCAGTCAGTCAGTCAGTCAACATTCACCTAACCTCCAGGTACCTCACCTAACTTCCTGTAGCGTCACCGAACCTCACGAAATGTAACCCAATGTAGTTTATAATCTATCCTAACATGACATAACATAACCACGCACTATATTACTTCGGTAAGAGTAATGAGTTTTAATACACAAAGTTGCAGTTATCATTCATTCATACATACATACATACATACATACATACATACATACATAACATGCTAGTGGCAGGGGGGGATTGAAGTGAATTTTAGGAGGATAGAATAGGTGCAGTGGCTAAACAGCGCTTGCGTGAGGGACTTTAAGCAGCAACTCGCCTGGATGCGGCAGGATAGAGTCAGGTCAAGCGTCCGGTGCATGTTGGGTTCCGCCATGGTTTCTCAGTGTTTGGTCGGCTTGATTGTGTGTGTTGTTTTCTTGTTTGGAGGAAATGTCTTGGTATTCTTCTTCTTAGCTTGAAGTTGATTTTCTTCTAACTCTTCTCCTCTTGTTGTTCGTCTTCCTCGTGTCTGCTATCATTCTGTAAAGACTCTCTATATGTATGTAGGTATGAGTGAGTAACAGTTGCCGGTTACAGTGATACTTCATATTCGCTGGTGTTGTACTGTATGGCTTCGGTATTTCTTAATATACAAACGGCACCGTTAGGGGATTGAGGTATTTAAAAACCAGCCTGCATTACTTATATATAGAAATAAATAATGTGGCTTGGACAATAATGACGACTACTCTCTCCTACCTTCCCCAAACAAGGGCTTTTCGAAAGTATACATTGGACACAAATGACTTAGTACATCATAAATTGGTGGTTTAACAAAAGCCCTCATTAGAGAAAGGTGAAGGAGCACACAGTGAACATACAGATTAATGTTTGCACGCGTAGATCATGTAAGGTGAGATGTTGAACACCAGACACGTAGTGTAGTAACTCCCTCACAGATGGCGTTATGAGGGGCCTGATGATGTAGCAGTTACCTCACAGATGGTGTTATGAGGAAATTCACATGATGATGCTGTAGCAAAACATTCACTACGTGTTGTCGTAGCATCTTGGGGACACCACGTGGTCGACATGACTCACTCATTCAAGTGGGTGAGGTGTGGTCCCAGGCCTCTCTATCGTGGAGTCTCAGGGGAAGTATAACTGGGTACCTGGGACCTCACTGTGTGAAGGTGGTTAGCTAGCTTGGGTAAGACTCAACTGCCGAGTTGTTTTTCACTGAGTTAAGCACTGTTCACCACTATTCATCACTGGTTCCATTCCTTGGCCAAATGAGATAGTACCTTATGGCAAGAACTTGTTGATAGTCCGGTGGGGAGGAGGGTTCAGGGGAGTGAGTTGGTATGGACCAACATATAAATAATAATAATAATAATAATAATAATAATTAACGGTTTATTGAAAGAGCTTGGCAGCCAGAAGACTGAAAATATACAGTTACATATTTGGGGAATGGGTTACGAATTACAAATAATATACAAGTAACATGAGTGACACAAATAAGACATATAATAACTAGCTGGGGAAAAGCTCAAACTACAGTTCATTTCAACATAGTGACAGTGCAAGGAGTAGTGTTTACTGGGAGTGAGTACACTGATTTATTACAAGTTATCGATAATTTTTACAATGGTTGGGACTGGGCTGTTCTTATAGCGATCAGTTCGTGCACGTATGGGCTGGGCTGGATGCGGTTGTGGTGTCGAAGAGCAATTCTCGGACTAGGGATCTCAGGTGGTAGTAGGAGCCGGTGTCGGGGATGGTGTAGAAGCTTCTTACCTCATTTGCAGATGAGGTCGTGGTGATGGTCAGTGAGAGTCTAAAGGGTCAGTGTGTTGAGCGCTTCTTGATATGTGGAGGAGGAAGGGTAGAGAATAATCTTGCATGGCCTCTTTTGCACTTTTTCTAGGTGTGTACGTTGTGTGGCATTTAGGGAAGAAGACCAGGTGAGCTTGGGAAGTATGAATGTTGTGTAAACACTGAGGAGCTCGTGTGCAGGAACACCGAGGGACTTGAGTCGGCGTAGGAGGTGGAGACGGAAACTGGAGGATTTGATAACTTCACTGACGTGTGGTTTCTAATTTAGTTTGTTGTCTATATGTATGTGTGTGTGTGTGTGTGTGTGTGTGTGTGTGTGTGTGTGCACACTGTAATTTTTTAGATCCTCCTAACCCCAAACCTCTATTATAGCAGGCTATATAATTATTTGAAAGTATAAAAATGAAATTGCATGTTATTATTATTAATATTATTATTATTAATATTATTATTATTATTATTATTATTATTAGTAGTAGTAGTAGTATTATTATTATTATTATTGTTATTATTATTACATGTTAATATATTGCTGCCTGCTGGGAGCGGGAGGAGCAGTGATGGCGTGCCATCTGTCTGACATTGATTCCTATTCACCGGTTTTGAGCTAGTAAGGGCGGTTATGTGTCATGTTTGTTTCCCCATTAAGTACTGCCTGGGGCTGGGGGCAGGATTACAAAAAGAAAGTTTGAGTGGAGAGCACACCTTTTCCTTCACATACAGTTATCTTAGACCATCTACTAGTATAATAGTTTGCACAAAAATACTCTACACTCTTTCTAGGTTGTTGCTATTTTTTTTTTTTTTTTTTTTTTTTTCTCTTCAGTTTTTTCATTCAACTAATATACACTATTAGTGTGTTTATTATTATGTTTTATAGTATTATTTCGTATAATATTGGGTAACACAATGAGAGTCACTAGTATAGTATATTATTGGGGTTTATAGCAGTTTGTGGTCTAATAGTATCATGCTTTATGAGTGGTGTTCTATGTAGTGATGATTAGGCAATAAAATATGCTTTGGGGGTTTATAGCAGTTTTTGTGGTCTACTAGTATCATGCTTTATGGGTGGTGTTCTATGTAGTGATGATTAGGCCATAAAATATGCTTTTGGTTTATTGCTAACAAAATATACTTTGCTCTACTGCTGTAGTGCAAAACATGGTGAAACTTACATACACCGTTAATAAAGTATTGATGGAAGAAGAAGAAGAAGAAGAAGAAGAAGAAGAAGAAGAAGAAGAAGAAGAAGAAGAAGAAGAAGAAGAAGAAGAAGAAGAAGAAGAAGAAGAAGAAGAAGAAGTAAGAGGAAGAAGTAAGAGGAAGAAGTAAGAGGAAGAATTGTGGAGGGAATGAACAGTGAGACAATGTAAAGCCTCCGGGATGGCGGCAGCGTTTCTGTTATTAATATATAATAAGACAATAGGAAAATATGTTGTTGTCTCTACCTGTATTATTACCTTTGCGATAGCATGGTTCAATTTTGGGAGGACATAGGAAGGAGCAGGAGGTTAGGAAGGAGCAGGAGGTTAGGAAGGGATTTGTAGTGGGAGAGATAGTGTCTGTGATCCTCGGGTCACCACTCCTCGGATTGTGTCAGTTCAAGTTTAGAAGCTCCAACAACTTTCCCTGAATACGAATTGGCAACCTTTCGATTTACAACAGGTACCTACTTACTGCTACAGTAGGTAGGTGAACAGGGACCAAGGGGGCTAGGAAGAGTGTCCAAACAACTTGCTCCTGCCTGCCTGTGTGATGTAGTCGTGGCCAGAATTAGGTTAAGATACAGACACATCTGGCTAGTTAGTAACGCTGTACCCATAAAGGAACACTCAGCATGTAAACTTGGTGATACACCTTTAAAGCACTACTATATTATTGAATGGGACACTGTCAAAGACTTCAGGCCACCTCACTTATTGTATCTTGAACTATGTCATTACTTCATTGAGGACATTACATTCTTGCTCTTTATCCCAAATTGGCTAGCCCACACTGGTAAATGTGTACTGTACTGTCAATGAATCTGATGTATTTCTTTGTGTATGAACCTGACTGAAAATAAGGTCTCATCCCTTGCTGCTGCTGCTGCTAAAGCTGCTTCTTGCGCCCTTCTAAGTCCCGTTTAAGTCCCCCACCCCAGGCCCCCACAACCGCCCTTCACATCTACACCATTCAAAATCAATTTCACTCTATTTCCACAATACTATGCTAATTTGACGTAAAATAGAGTGTTATCCTGCAAAACGTTGATGTCGTATATTTCTCTCTTTAAGTGATATCCTGTGGCTCCGAAAGGAGCCTGTTTGGTTAGGTTGTCTTGTTTGAACGAACCTTGGGTTCTTATTTCTTCTCTGTCTTCTGGGGAGGAGCACACAGCTTGATGTTAGGGAAGACACCTCGCAATGGTAGACTGCAGACAGGAGCTTGTTCAGCCCTCGTCATTGCGAATGGCAAGCTGAAGATGACGCGGGATAATGCGGGTCTTCTTGTTGTCGCGGGCGGCGTTACCGGCCAGCTCGAGCACTTCTGCTGCCAGGTACTCCATGACGGCTGCAAGGTACACAGGGGCACCTGCACCAACACGCTCAGCATAGTTGCCTTTACGCAAGAGACGGTGGATCCTACCCACGGGGCACTGGAGTCCGGCCCTGCTAGAACGGGACTTTGACTTGCCCTTCACTTTGCCTCCCTTGCCGCGTCCTGACATGTTGCTGCTGCTGCTTTTCGTGATAGGAGTTAAAT
>NW_024739590.1:0-12263 GCF_018991925.1 Homarus americanus | reverse complement strand
TGTAACTATCATGGTGCTCGTGTTATTTTTAGAGAGTGTGTTAGTTTTATGTTATTGATGTGCTACTTTAGCGCTACTTTTGCTACTTTTGCGTTACATTGTGCTACGTTTTATTAATTTTGTTATTGCACTGCCATTGTGTTGCATTCTATTTCGTTATTAGTTTACGCGTAATGTTGTTGCCGTTATCGTTCGTAATAATGTTAATATACTGTAGCTGATATCGCTATTTTATGTGCTTCAACTACTAGGGTTTTGAAGTACCCTAAACAGTACCGCTCAATGTTATTACGGTACACGAAAGAAAACCCAGGGACCTTCAGAGTGTTTTTCAGAATCTACAATGTTGTTTCTGTGTTTTCTTACGCCCAAGGTCTCAACTCATCGTTCTCTAAATTTTTTTTTATAAATTTCTTAAAGCATTATTTATAAACTATATATGTAAGATAAATATTCTTTTGTTGTTAAATAATGTACTCGTGTTCAGTCTTAGATTTTTGCAGTTTTCCAAGTCAGATTTGTTCACGCTAGACAAAAGATTTTAAAGTTTAAGTAAGCTTTAATAAGTTATTTTTTTTACCATTTTATAAATATTAACAGATAAGGTCTTAAACATTTTATTTTTTACATTAAACTTTAGGTAAACATTATAAACATTATTCGATCTCAACACATATTTTTCCTCTATTTTTTTTGTTGAAGTGTTGTGTTTCTTTTTATATAGCTAAGGTCTTTCAAACACTCAATATTAGGTCATTTTTAACGCTAATTTTAACATTTCTTTTACAAATTAGGAAATATTATAATCTCTTTATTTTAATGTATTTTGGTGTTTTAACAACTGACATTAGAATCATTAATAACTAAGCAAATTCTTCCATATAAGATAATTGCCTAATATCTGAAAATACATCCCTAAACCCCTTGTGTACCGTGGTCTAACCCCTTGTGTACCGTGGTCTAACCCCTTGTGTACCGTGATCTAACCCCTTGTGTACGGTGGTCTAACCCCCTGTGTACCCTGGTTTAATTCACGGTACGCAAGGTAATTAATAATAGTAAGATTAAAGGTAAAATATAGGTATTACAGATAAGTATAAAATAACTCCTAAAGTATTACAGGAACAGCAGTGGCCATCAAGATATCCGCTGGTCGAGACAGAAATTCGTAATTTCCTTTTTTGTTTTTATTTTGACTATTTTTATTTTTGCTGCTGCTGCTATTATTATTATTATTATTATTATTATTATTATTATTATTATTATTATTATCATTATTATTATTATCATTATTATTACTATTATTATTATTATTATTATTATTATTATTATTACTATTATTATTATTATTATTACTCTTATTATTATTATTATTATTATTATTATTATTATTATTATTATTATTATCATTATTATTACTATTATTATTATTATTATTATTATTATTATTATTATTATTATTATTATTATTATTACTACCTTTACAGTTACAGAAGGGGTAAAATGGATATAAAGTTTTTGCTGTCGTGTGACTTACTGTTTTGTTACTATTAATCTGATGCTGTTATCGTTATGGGTGTAAATATTATAATGTATTGCAGAGTTTTAACATTATAAGATCATTGAAACACCTTCACTACGGGACGTCGCTTTTGATATTTGATTTTTCATAATGCCAAGCGATTTTATTCAGCACAGAGTGTTTTGATGACTTGGTTGTGGGTGAGTGAGTGATGTTTGGTTGTTACTGTAGTTGTGTTGCGATGTTTGGAGGTGTTGTAGGGGAGTGTTGCTGTGTTGTAATTGCTCTTCACTACATGAATATTAATAAATAATGAATGATATTATGGTCCTTTGATGTGAGTGTGTGTGTGAATTAGAATTATGAAGTAGAACCTTTTTATAAGAGTGTGATTGTCGTTTGTCGTATATAAATTATAATGGTTGTTACATTGATACTACGAAAGGATTATTTTCTTAACACACACAGATTCCTTTAGTCTAAATGAGAAAGATAAGACTTAGCCATTTTTGTATATTTTTTTTGTACACCTGAAAATATAACAAATTACTGAGAAACACAAAGTTCACAATAAAATCACATTAAAAACATATTGCTCATTTGATTAGGGACTAAAATCGTAAATCGAGATAAATGAAACAAATTGATGAATCACATTGAAAATTTTTGAAACTTAAAGGGCGAAGTGTTCTTATGGATGTTCACCTAACAAACACAATGCGAGTTACCTGTTCAGCGATAAACAAGCAAACACACACTCACACGCACACACACACCACAAACAAACTTTGCAAAATAGTTCAACATTTCGTGACTGTGGTCTTAAGGTCAGGGTCAGGTTAGAGGCTACAACCACTCACTACTAACCTGACCAATTGACGGAGCCAACATTCACTCGAGAACCAGACGGGATAACTTAACCAATATTCATCACTTTTGTATTATAGAATTGATGTGTCTGTTCCTCATATACCGTCATCACATTCGAGCATTGGGATGTAATAAACACAAATGACCTAACCTAACCTGCCACTAAAACCAGATTTTCTATTACATAACGCTAAGACAGTGGTTCTCAACCTTGTTTGCCCCATGCACCCCTTTCACCATATGTCAGAATGTCATTCCCCCTCCTTTCCAAGATTGTCTGCCTCAATAAGAGCATTCCAAATAATATGCATATAATACTGAAAATCCTTTATTTTTTCCATATTAGTACATATACATTTACAATTTTACATGGATTATTTTTATAGTGGAGTTTTACAAATTAAATGCCAATTGAAAATGTTGATGGATTTTTAAAACTTGAATAAAAGTAAAATAGTTTTTTTTTTATTTATAATGAATTACTTAACAGACCAAACTGAAGCATAATGCAATAAACAAAAAGTTCAATAGAATACCAGGATATTGTAAATTTGTAATTAATTTTATTCAGATGATTACAGTCAATGAGAAACCTGTGATTGTTTTTTCGTCGCCAATTCTGGGATACGCGGAGGAGTGCTTGAAACGGCACAACGCAGGTCATTTTCTACCTCTAATCTACTACGTTGCTTCGTTTTAATTTGCAACAGAGTTGAAAAGCCTGACTCACAAAGATATGTCGACACAAACGGAAGCAATGCACGGATAGCTCTTTCTGCCACTTTTGGGTAGGAATCGCACATCAAGGGCCAAAATTCTGTGATTGATTTCTCATCGAACATATCTCTTACTCCCGAATCAGTTTCCCCCCCGCCCCTGAAAACCTGAATTCCCCCCCTGGGGGGAATTCCCCCCTGGTTGAGAACCCCTGGTGTAGATGATGATGGTGTAGATGATAATGGTGTAGATGATGATGGTGTAGATGATGATGGTGTAGATGATAATAGTGTAGGGGGCTTTTAAGAATATGAAGTGGTTATCTTGACCTTGTAATAAGACAAAAATAATTAAATTTTCTTGTTCAATGTTAATATCTGTTTTAACTTAATTTAACTTAACTTCACCTGAACTTATCCTAAATCTAATCCCACCTAACTTAATCCTAACCTAATGTGATCTAAGGTTAAGTTAGATCACCTATGGCCTAGAAAACAGTGCGTTAATGACCGAAATAAGGCAAACAGAGTATTGGGTTTTATATCTAGAAGTATAAGTAATAAGAGTGTGGAGGTCATATTGCACTAATCAGGAAGTACCTCGATTATACTGTTCAATTCTGGTGCACTTATTTATAGAATGGATATCAAATAACTGGAGTCAGTGTAGCGAAGAATAACGAAAATAATTCTGGGACTTAGAAACCTTCCATATCAAGATAGATTAAAGAAATTTAACTTGCATTCCCTACAAAGACCAAGAGTGCGGGGAGATATGATAGAAGTCTACTTCTGTAAGTTGATGTTGTTAAGGTTGTACATTGACAGTATTTGTTTGTTCCAGTATTAAGTGCGCCGCACTTGCTGGTGTTGAATGTCATTTACAGTGCATTTCCATCTTGCCCGGCCACAAAATACCTCATCTCGTTGACATATCCTTGGCCTGTATATATATATATATATATATATATATATATATATATATATATATATATATATATATATATATATATATATATATATATATATATATATATATATATATATATATAGATGGTAAAGGCAGTGGAAGCGCCCCTTTGAGAAAAATCTCGAACCAGCACAAGAACACTTAAATCTACTACACAAAATGAACTGTCCGTGACCCGTGGAAGGATAGCGTCTGTGACTGGGATGAATGAGACACACTGTAAAATTTAGACACTTATATTCCCTCCAACACTACAAACACAATCAAATAATGGTACACCAATATGCGCACCTCTTAACTTAAACTTTAACCACTACTCTGAGGAATAAAAGTTATACATGACATAGAAATTATTAGAAACACAGGCAACAATAAATTTGAAGTATCAAGAAATGTTGCTCGCCCACATGAACAGGCCTTAAGGCTTTCACAAAATAATATCAGTCACTTAGGAAATGGTACTAAAAAATAAGAAATTAAATACTCCACAATGAACAGGCCTTAAGGGTTTTCAACAAAATAATATCAGTCACTGAGGAATGGTAATAAAATATAAGAAATTAAATACTCTACAATGAATAGGCCTTAAGGGCTTTCAGCAAAATAATATCAGTCACTGAGGAAATGGTAATAAAATTTAAGAAATTAAATACTCTACAATGAATAGGCCTTAAGGGCACTCAACAAAATTATAGCACCCCAACAGATGTACACTTCCTAACCTAACCTAACCACTACTCTGGGGAACAAGGTTATACCTGAGATCAGAATTATGAAGAACAATTAGAGGCATTAAAAGAATCAAATCACAGTATCACTCTGGTTCCACTTAATGGCACAAACATTCAAAACAATATTATCAAAATTATTTAGAAACTATTAAACTACACACGTCAAGATAATATCAGTCTGAGGAATGGTGTTAACTACACCCGTAATAAGGGAGGGAAAATGTTCCTCTAGGTATCTCCTAGAGACCTAGACTCACGGTCTCAGTGTGTGACCATTAGTTTACTCCGATAGCCTCAGTGTACTCCCAGTGCGTCCATAAAGCGGAAGGGAGTGAGCCAATCAGACCTTGTACAGTTGAGAGAAACTTTAGCTTCCCGTTAGCAAGAGGGTTTCACTAGCTGCTCGGGACATGTGGGGTTGTGCACCGGAGTGGTAAGAACTGATCACCCACTGCTGATGCTGGTCCCGTCTCGTTTTAGTTGTCGGGAGCACTCGTTCACTCAAGAGATCCTTTGCTACCCCGCTAAACAGTGACAGGCCTACACTGGTCGGTCCAATGGCGACAATCGCCACCCTCAATCATCAACGGCAGTCAATCTCTCGCAGTCAACTCCGGTCAACTCCAGTCAAGTGGGTTCTGACGGAAACCCTGAAATGAACTCACTGTTAGCTCTAGTTTACTTTATCACTGCTCTATCTAACCCTGTCTGAGATCGAATGAGACTTACTTGTTATACTGCAATAGCGCAGCACAGGTGACTAGGCCACGTGACTAATTCTGATGGACGCGCGGAACGTCTTGTCTGTGTGAATGCTCTCCGGGACTGGCCTAGCCAGCGTCGCGTCTCCTCAAGGCGCTAGCTTGGGCCTACGTGATATATTTACCGCCTAACTAATAACTCCTTGGGACACCCGTAACATTATTCAGACTGCTAAACGATCTATAATAATTTCAAATTCAATAATAGTCCCTTAACTTCATGAATCGCATCATTATTAATTCGGTAAATCATATTTAATATCATATAGGCCTAGTTCCGCAATCTCTCGCTACGAGCAGGCAGCGCTTCCTCCCCTCAGATGACCTTGAACGCTCAGTATCACTCATGGCGGGGCATTTGAAATTACTCTGAAATTTCTGGATATCACATATATATATATATATATATGAAATAGTCGGAATATCTCACTACTAGTTATTGTTTTTTTTTGAGTTATAGTGGATGGTAATGCAGTGGAAGCGCCCCTCAGAGAAAATCCCGAACCAGCACACACACAATTAAATAAAATTATTCTCCGTGACCGTGGAATAGCTAGTACCTGTGATTGGGGTTAATGAGACGCACTGGGAAAAGATAACACTTCTATTCCTTCCAACACTACAGACGGAATCAATAATTGTATACAAGCACTAGAGTACTTCTTAGCATGGCTTAAAACACTACAATGGGAAACAAAAGTTATACATGGTATTAAAAAAAATATTAAATGCTATTTATTGCATCTGAAGAGGACTACTAATGCAGCAGTACTACTACTACATACACCAGAACAGACACCAGAACGAGGAACTCATCTGAAACAATTCCTTCGTACATCCTACATCACTTAGTGGCACATAAAACATTAAAACATATTACTTGCACCAATGAACATGCCTTAAGGGCATCCGACAAATTTATAGTAATCATTAAGGAATAGAAATCCCGATTTTAGTCATACTACACAAGAACATGGATCACTCATAGCCTGTCTGGGATGACCCACAAAATACTATAATCCTAACTGTCCTAACTACCCAGAACCCGTAGGTTGTAACTACTAACCCGCCAAGAGGCAGGCATTTACAAGAAACCAAGAAAATCACTCGTGACCCGTCAGGCAGGCGGGTGCTCCGCTGTTTTTTCTTTACTCTCTCTAGATTTCAGGAGTCATGAGTGTATTTCTCCACCAACACCCGTAACATGCTTCACACATAGGTTCAGAATGCACCCGTACTTTTAAGGTACTAACAGCCTTTCACAAACTTTTGGAGAGGAACTCCTACGTCCCACGTGTGCAATCAACCATGAGGAGCGTTGATCTCACACCTGGACTTGGCAATTATAATCACATTTTACCACCAACACCCATAACATGCTTCACACATATGCTAAGAATACACCCATACTTTAAGGTGTTACAGCCTTTCACCAACTATGAAGAGGAACCCCTACGTCCCACGTGTGCTATCAACCATGAGGAGCGTTGATTACACACCTGGACTTGGTTAATTCAATCACATACACCCAATACTGGGGAGATGAATGTCTCTATGTAACCACTAGACTCCCGGTCCCAGCCTGTGACCTTTCATTCACTCAGTTTACTCCCAGTACTTCATGGACAGGAAGAGAGTGACCGTCAGCCCGCCTAGTTAGGCCAGTTCAGAGTACAACCAGGTGAACCCTGCCCAGCTGAGGGAGGAGTTCTACTTTCCCGTTAGTAAGATTTTTCACTGACTGACTGAAGACATGTGGTGTTGTATGAACCAAGGTGGGGAGATTTGATGAACCAGATCGACCACCGACCAAAGTGTGGATGCTGGTCCCACGTAGTTAGTCGTCAGAGACACCTGTTCGCCTCGTGCGTTGCCAGCTATATCTTCCAAACCGACCACTAAACACTAACCAACCATCGGCCAACCGAGTGGGTTCTCGGAACTTTGCAACACTTATGAACCGTGCACGGGAAGGGACGAGGCCACGTGGTCGTTTTCAGACGCGTGGACTCCATCCGCCTGGGTCAAACGCCTGAGAGCTACTCACGCTGGTCAGCACCGCATCCCCCAGGGCGTTCGCCTGCCTTCACCCAATGACGTCATCTTCCGCATATTACTAATAGTTTCTTTGGGACACACGTAACATATTTGGACTGGGAAACTATCCTAGAATTGTAGTTGTCCTTAGCCATGAATCCATCGTCTACATTAATTCGATAAAGTGCATTTAGTTTTCTTTAGGCCTAGTTCAAAATGCTTCCACACCCCTTCATGGCGTTGCTTGCAGGTCTTGCTAACTCGCCATGAGGCATGGGTCATTTCAGCCTAGTCTACTTATGTTTTCCTGTTCAGCAGGTTGTCCTCTGTTGTAACGTTTCTGGAATATCATTAAAATTTCTGAATATTATATATATATATATATGTATATGTGTATGTGTATGTATGTGTGTGTATATGTATATATATGTATGTATATATATATATAAATATATATATATATATTGTTACGAACCCCTCCACCCAGCACTACGAACCACGCCATCTATTGTCTTGATCTACCTACCCAGCACCACGAGCAACGCCATCTAGGGACGAGACACGAGTATGACTCGTCTTAGTTACCACTCCGGGGTTTCTCTTCTCCATATCCTGGTTGTTGCGTCCCCTCCTCAAAGTCTTCTTTGTCAGCTCCAGTCGAGACTTGGCTCTGGAAGTGAGCCACAGGATCTCATCTATCCTCAACCGTGCAGTGACACCTACCATCTTCTACAATTCTCAGCCTTACTCGTCAGCCATCTCAGCTCCTCACTTAATTACTTATATTTTGTATTAACTCCCCCACGTCCACTTGCTTCAAGATTGTTTTATGTTTATTAATATGTATATACTGTTAATGTTTAGGTTAAGTTTGGTTAAGGGTAATTTATAAGCTGAATATTTTGTTAAGGGATTTATGGTACTTTATTATATACAACGAAAACTCGCATCCTTTGTCTACCCTTTTATAGTCCGATTGTCTTTGTTTTTTTTTTATAGTTGTTACCTGTTGGGATCTGGGGTAGACGTATAACTATATTCTAAATCCCCAACTCGTAACAAATGGCGACCGTGACAGGACCCGACCTTAAGTACCATATTCCTTCCTCCCTTGTTACTCGGTGTTAATTATTCCTCCCAGTCACTTCTGTTCATAATTGCTTTACGGTAGTTTAAAGTTCCCTTCATATGTGTGTGCATATATTGGTATTACCGTATAGTAAGAGTGGCAGACGTAGGATATTAGGTTCCAAGTGTCATAAGGCTTACTTGTTATTACACGTGGCAGTCGTGTAGTAAGTCTTATCGAGTGTAGGGAAGAATCCGGATCTGTTTAATGCCGTACCCTCACTCCAGAGTAGGTTGTTCCATAGTCACTAGTTTACGGTGAAGTGATATCTTGGGACGCCCTGCTCTACTAGGACCCCAATATTATAAAGCCTCAATTATTGTTCTTCTCATTATCTCATTCAGGGTCAATCATACCATTTATCAGGGTTGTTAATCCGGATCTTTATATTAATGCCGTAATACGCCCTACTGCCTCTTTCAAGTATATCGGGGTTGTTAATCCGGATCTTTATATTAATGCCGTAATACCGCCCCTACCTCTTTCAAGTCTCTTATCCTTATTTAAGGATCTTATCAGAAGAACAATATTCATAAGTGTAATTTCCCTAGGTATAACTTGGGTAGTTTCCGGGACTTTCTGGTTATCCACTGCCGTGATATTTTCTAGGTTAATCCACTTATCTTATCTTTTTGACCATTAGTCAATTTATCTAGTTTTTCTTAACAATGGCCACCTCAGGTTTTGATCTCCAGGATTTTATTGAAAATCCTTCCGTAGCTAAATTACGTGTTAATATCCTGAGGAAAGAATGGAAAGAAATAGCCAACTATTACAATATCCCATTTTCACAGCAACTGACTAAGGAAATGTTAAAAAATCATGTGATTGAAGTGTTGGTTCAACAAGAAGTTTTAAAAGAATCCGCTGTTGACAGATTAACGCCCATGTCCAAGAAACTTCAACCACTATCCACCACCCCTCCTCACTCAGAAGTTGCCTCAGGTCTGGCTAGCCCTCAAGAAGAAACACAACGAATAGACGCCTTAGAACTAGAACGAGCTAGGTTCGAGTTCCAAATCAAAATGAAAGAACTCGAGTTGGAACAGGCCAAATTGGAGCAGGAGGACAAGTTGGAGCAGGCCAAGTTTGCAGCATGAAGAAAAGTTGGAACAGGCCAAGTTGGAGCAGGCCAAGTTGGAGCAAAAGTTGGAGCATGAGGGAAGGTTAGAACAGGCCAAGTTGGAGCATGAGGAAATGATGGAACGGGCCAAGTTGGAGCAGGAGGTTAGACTGAAAGAACTACAGGTAAGAGAGATAGAAGTCACCTTAACATCGGAGTTTAAATCAAAAGAAGTGGCATTAAGAGAGAAACTAGCTGCTTTTAACCCTGCTACTGCTTCTTCCCTTGTTCCCGGGTTTCTTCTGATGAACTGATAGACGCTCATTGGACTTTGGAGAAAATAGCCGGGAAGAATGAGTGGCCAGTTGACCAGTGCCAAAAGGTTCTAAATTATATGTAGTGTTGCCCAGAGCTTATAACTGTTTGAAATTCAGACTGATGACTATGATAACGTAAAAAAGAATATCCTCACCTCTTATGCTATCACACAGATGGATACCGGCAGAAGTTTCGTAAACTAACTAAACCATTTTCCCCACACTCTTTGTTGAGCTTTTACCAAGAAAGCTTAGGTTTTTAAGAAGTGGTTAGAGTGGCTACAGAGACCTCTGCATATTTCTGTAGACTGCTAGAAATTCAGTGTCCTGGAGGAGTGGAAGAGCAAGATACCATTTCACATCTTGAAGCATGTGGAGGATCGTGGAGAGGTTAATTTGGGACGTGCCGCTGAGCTGGCTGATGAGTACGCCTTGCTGGTGGAGTCACTGTGCCGTAGGGAACGTGGTACTTCCCGACATGTTAGGTCCTCCTCTGATGATAACCTTGGGAACGTGAGTGGTAGGTCGAAAGGTCCCACACCTACCCCTCCTGATGCAACCAAGTTTACTTGTTCTTACTGTAAAAACCCAGGCCATACGATCCAGAATTGTAAACACCCAAAGTGTCGAATTGTTAAAAGTAGTTCCCTGGATCCCAAATCCAAACCAATAGCAAACACCAATGTGGAAAGGCCTATCAGATCTTCATTCACCTAAGAGGAAAAATTTCAACTATGGAGGGTCTTGCCTTTCCCTTATTCACATGACATTTGGCGGCACACCATCTCCTGTTTAACGTCATTCCCGATATTCACCGATTTTACCAATGAGAGGCCTCTAATTCTCAGATCTCTCGTCCCATTCTTCCTATCCTTTAGCTAAAGTGCACCTCCAATGTCCCTTGATTACTGGGGAAGTGCAAATAGCCATTAGGAAAGACCCAATGCCTGTGTGCGGCATTCATTTATTATTAGGTAATGACTTGGTAGGAGATCTAGTGGTTCCTAACATAAAGACAGTCGACTCTCCCTTACCTGTCAACTCCACCACTGACCTTAAAGAAACTATTCCTCATCTTTTCCCATCTTGTGCTGTCACCCGGTCACAGAGTGTGCGAAATGGGCCCTCTTTATCTAAAACCACCTCCAATATCTTACTACCCACAGAAGATCTGTACAATAAGACCATTAGTAAGGATGAGCTCATTACAGCCCAACAATCTGATCCATCTTTGTTCAAACAGGTGATGAAAGACCCCAGTGTGGACCATTGTACATCTTCGGCTTACCACCCACCGTCCCAAGGTTGCTTGGTACGGTTCCATCAAAACTTTCAAGTCGATGCTAATAAACTATCTCCCCTCAACTATATAGTCCATACTCCTGATCGCAGAAAAGATTCCCAACTTGTTCACATTAATCTCATGAAGCTTTACCATTCCAGGCAGTCAGAGGAAGACATCCCAGAGGCTCTAAGCCAACCTGTATTGCATACGGTTTTGTCAGGGCCGGAGCCGGAGACAGATGACATGGACCTATTGGAGAATTTAGACTTCCCTCTACCTAAAGAAAACCCTGCTAACACTCACATACTCAACAACTTGGATGAGTATTTTTCTGTTCTGAATCCATCTCAAGCAAAAGATCTCACTAAGTTATTATCAACATTTCCTAAAGTCACGTCAGACCTCCCAGGGTTTTGCAATATACTTAAACATGATATTAAGCTAATCTCAGATGATGTACAACCCATTAGGCAATCAGCCTATCGACTAAATCCACAAAAAGAGAGATTATGAAAAAGGAGGTAGACTTTTTGTTAAAACATAACTTAGCTGAGCCTAGTACCTCCCCCTGGGCTTCACCTTGCCTTCTCATTCCAAAACCCGATGGCACTTTTCGTTTCTGTACCGATTATCGTAAAGTGAACCAGGTCACTGTCTCAGACTCCTACCCTTTACCTTTGATTGAAGATATATTAGACAGCATAGGCTGTGCCAAATTTATCAGTACCGTGGACCTATTGAAAGGATATTATCAAGTGGGACTCACGGATAGGGCAAAAATAATCTCGGCATTTATAACTCCATTTGGTCTTTTTCAATATTTGGTTATGGCGTTTGGCTTTTCTAATGCTCTGGCCACATT
>NW_024739589.1:0-20154 GCF_018991925.1 Homarus americanus | reverse complement strand
ATGATGATTTAAGCCCTTGAGAAGCCTACCTGCATGATGATTTAACCCCTTGAGAAGCTTACCTGTATGATGATTTAACCCCTTGAGAAGCCTACCTGTATGATGATTTAACACCTTGAGAAGCTTACCTGTATGATGATTTAAGCACTTGAAAAACCTACCTGGATGATGATTTAACCCCTTCAGAAGCTTACCTGTATGATGATCCAACCCCTTGAGATGCTTAACTGTATGATGATTTAACCCCATGAGAATCCTACCTGTATGATGATTTAACCCCTTGAGAAGCTTACCTATATGATGATTTAACTCCTTGAGAAGCTTACCTGTATGATGATTTAACCCCTTGAGTAGCCTACCTGCATGATGATTTAACCCCTTGAGAAGCTTACCTGTATGATGATTTAACCCCTTCAGAAGCCTAACTGTATGATGATTTAACCCCTTGAGAAGCTTACTTGTATGATGATTTAACCCCATGAGAAGCCTACCTGTATGATGATTTAATCCCTTGAGAAACCTACCTGTATGATGATTTAACCCCTTGAGAAGTCTACCTGTATGATGATTTAACCCCTTGAGAAGCTTACGTGTATGATGATTTAACCCCTTGAGAAGCCTACCTGTATGATGATTTAACCTCTTGAGAAGCTTACCTGTATGATGATTTAACCCCTTGAGAAGCTTACGTGTATGATGATTTAACCCCTTGAGAAGCTTACCAGTATGATGATTTAACCCCTTGAGAAGCTTACCTGTATGATGATTTATCCCCTTGAGAAGCTTCCCTGTGTGATGATTTAACCCCTTGAGAAGCTTACCTGTATGATGATTTAATCCCCTCCAGAAGCCTACCTGTATAATGATTTAATCCCTTGAGAAGCTTACCTGTATGATGAATTAACCCCTTGAGAAGCTTACCTGTATGATGATTTAAAACCTTGAGAATCCTACCTGTTTGATGATTTAACCCCATGAGAAGCTTACCTGTATGATGATTTAACCCCTTGAGAAGCCTACCTGATTGATGATTTAACCCCTTGAGAAGCTTATCTGTATGATAATTTAAACCCTTGAGAACCTTACGTGTATGATGATTTAACCCCTTGAGAAGCTTACCTTTATGATGATTTAACCCCATGAGAAGCTTACCTGTATGATGATTTATACCCTTGAGAAGCTTACCTGTATGATGATTTAACCCCTTGAGAAGCTTACCTGTATGATGATTTACCCCTTGAGAAGCTTACCTGTATGATGATTTAACCCCTTGAGAAGCTACCTGTATGATGATTTAAACCCTTGAGAAGCTTACCTGTATGATGATTTAACCCCTTGAGAAGCTTAACTGTATGATGATTTATCCCCGTGAGAAGCCTACCTGTATGATGATTTAACCCCTTGAGAAGCTTACCTGTATGATGATTTATCCCCTTGAGAAGCTTACCTGTATGATGATTTAATCCCTTGAGAAGCTTACCTGCATGATGATGTAATCCCTTGAGAAGCTTACCTTCTATGATGATTTAACCACTTGAGAAGCCTACCTGTATGATGATTTACCCCCTTGAGAAGCTTACCTGTATGATGATTTAACCCCTTGAGAAGCTTACCTGTATGATAATTTAACCCCTTGTGAAGCTTACCTGTATGATGATTTAACCCTTGAGAAGCCTACCTGTATGGTGATTTAACCCCTTGAGAAGCCTGCCTGTATGATGATTTAACCCCTTGAGAAGCTTACCTGTATGATGATTTAACCCCTTGAGAAGCTTACCTGTATGATGATTTAACCCCTTGAGAAGCCTACCTGTATGATGATTTAACCACTTGAGAAGCCTACCTGTTTGATGAATTAACCCCTTTAGAAGCCTACCTGTATGATGATTTAACCCCTTGAGAAGCCTACCTGTATGATGATTTAACCCCTTCAGAAGCTTACCTGTATGATGATTTAACCCCTTGAGAAGCCTACCTGTATGATGATTTAACCCCTTCAGAAGATTACCTGTATGATGATTTAACCCCTTGAGAAGCTTACCTGTATGATGATTTAACCCCTTGACAAACCTACCAGTATGATGATTTAACCGCTTGAGAAGCTTACATGTATGATGATTTAACCCTTGAGAAGCCTACCTGTATGGTGATTTAACCCCTTGAGAAGCCTACCTGTATAATGATTTAACCCCTTGAGAAGCTTACCTGTATGATGATTTAACCGGTTGAGAAGCTTACCTTTATGATGATTTAACCCCATGAGAAGCTTACCTGTATGATGATTTATCCCCTTGAGAAGCTTACCTGTATGATGATTTAACCCCTTGAGAAGCTTACCTGTATGATGATTTAACCCTTTGAGAAGCCTACCTGTATGATGATTTAACCCCTTGAGAAGCTACCTGTATGACATTTCTAACCCTTGAGTAGTTTACCTGTATGATGATTTAACCCCCTTGAGAAGCCTACCTGTATGATGATTTTAACCCTTTGAGTAGTTTACCTGTATGATGAGATTTAAATCCCTCGGAGAAGCTTACCTGTATGATGATTTAAACTCTTTGTGAAGCTTACCTGTATACGATTTAACCCTTGAGAAGCCTCTACCTGTATGGTGATTAACTTCTTGAAAGCCTACTGTATGATGATTTAACCCTTGAGAAGCTTACCCAAGGATGATTTGACCCCTTGAGAAGCTTACGTGTATGATGATTTATCCCCTTGAGAAGCTTACCTGTATGATGATTTAACCCCTTGAGAAGCTTACCTGAATGATGATTTATCCTCTTGAGAAGCTTACCTGTATGATGATTTAACCCCTTCAGAAGCTTACCTGCATGATGATTTAACCCCTTGAAAAGCTTACCTGCATGATGATTTAACCCCTTGAGAAGCCTACCTGTATGATGATTTATCCCCTTGAGAAGCTTACCTGTATGATGATTTAACCCCTTGAGAAGCTTACCTGTATGATGATTTAACCCCTTGACAAACCTACCAGTATGATGATTTAACCGCTTGAGAAGCTTACATGTATGATGATTTAACACTTGAGAAGCCTACCTGTATGGTGATTTAACCCCTTGAGAAGCCTACCTGTATAATGATTTAACCCCTTGAGAAGCTTACCTGTATGATGATTTAACCCGTTGAGAAGCTTACCTTTATTATGATTTAACCCCATGAGAAGCTTACCTGTATGATGATTTATCCCCTTGAGAAGCTTACCTGTATGATGATTTAACCCCTTGAGAAGCCTACCTGTATGATGATTTAACCCCTTGAGAAGCTAACCTGTATGATGATTTAACCCCTTGAAAAGCTTACCTGTATGATGATTTAACCCCTTGAGAAGCCTACCTGTATGATGATTTAACCCCTTGAGAAGCCTACCTGTATGATGATTTAACCCCTTGGAGAAGCTTACTCTGTATGTTGATTTAACCCTTGAGAAGCCTACCTGTATGATGATTTAACCCCTTGAGAAGCTTACCTGTATGATGATTTAACCCCTCGAGAAGCTTACCTATATGATGATTTATCCTCTTGAGAAGCTTGCCTGTATGATGATTTAACCCCTTGAGAAGCCTACCTGTATGATGATTTAACCACTTGAGAAGCCTACCTGTATGATGATTTAACCCCTTGAGAAGCTTACCTGTATGATGATTTAACCCCTTGAGAAGCCTACCTGTATGATGATTTAACCCTTTGAGAAGCTTACCTGTATGATGATTTAAACCCTTGAGAAGCTTACGAGTATGATGATTTAACCCCTTGAGAAGGTTACCTGTATGATGATTTATCCTCGTGAGAAGCTTGCCTGTATGATGATTTAACCCCTTGAGAAGCTTACCTGCATGATGAATTAACCCCTTGAGAAGCTTACCTGTATGATTATTTATCCACTTGAGAAGCCTACCTGTATGATGATTTAACCCCTTGAGAAGCTTACCTGTATGATGAATTAACCCCTTGAGAAGCTTACCTGTATGATGATTTAACCCCTTGAGAAACTTACCTGTACGATGCTTTAACCCCTTCAGAAGCCTACCTGTATGATGATTTGACCCCTTGAGAAGCTTACCTGTATGATGATTTATACCCTTGAGAAGCTTACGTGTATGATGATTTAACCCCTTGAGAAGCTTACCTGTATGATGATTTAACCCCTTAAGAAGCTTACCTGTATGATGATTTAACCCCTTGAGAAGCTTACCTGTATGATGATTTAACCCCTTGAGAAGCTTACCTGTATGATGATTTAACCCCTTGAGAAACTTACCTGTATGATGCTTTAACCCCTTCAGAAGCCTACCTGTATGATGATTTGACCCCTTGAGAAGCTTACCTGTATGATGATTTAACCCTTTGGCAGTTTCCATTCTGTATGATATTTTTAACCCTTTGAGAAGCTTTACTCTAAAAAGGATGATTTAACCCTTTTTGGAGAAGTTTTTCTACCTGTACGATGATTTAACCCCTTGAAAGGCCTACCTGTATGATGATTTAACCCCTTGAGAAGCTTACCTGTATGATGATTTAACCCCTTGAGATGCTTACCTGTATGATGATTTAACCCCTTGAGAAGTTTACCTGTATGATGATTTAACCCCTTGAGAAGCCTACCTGTATGATGATTTAAACCCTTGAGAAGCCTACCTGTATGATGATTTAACCCCTTGAGAAGCTTACCTGTATGATGATTTAACCCCTTGAGAAGCTTACCTGTATGATGATTTAACCCCTTGAGAAGCCTACCTGTATGATGATTTAACCACTTGAGAAGCTTACCTGTATGATGATATAACCCCTTGAGAAGCCTACCTGTATTATGATTTAACCCCTTGAGAAGATTACCTGGATGATGATTTAACCCCTTGCGAAGCCTATCTGTATGATGATTTAACCCGTTGAGAAGCTTACCTGTATGATGATTTATCCCCTTGAGAAGCTTACCTGTATGATGATTTAACCCCTTGAGATGATTACCTGCATGGTGATTTAACCCCTTGAGAAGCTTATCTGCATGATGATTTAACCCCTTGAGAAGCTTACCTGTATGATGATTTAACCCCTTGAGAAGATTACCTGCATGGTTATTTAACCCCTTGAGAAGCTTACCTACATGATGATTTAACCCCTTGAGAAGCTTACCTGTATGATGATTTAAGCCCTTGAAAAACCTACCTGGATGATGATTTAACCCCTTGAGAAGCTTACCAGTATGATGATCGAACCCCTTGAGAAGCTTACGTGTATGATGATTTAACCCCTTGAGAAGCCTACCTGTATGATGAATTAATCTCTTGAGAAGCTTACCTGTATGATGATTTAACCCCTTGAGAAACTTACCTGTATGATGATTTAACCCCTTGAGAAGCTTACCTGTATGATGATTTAACCCCTTGAGAAGCTTACCTGTATGATGATTTATCCCCGTGAGAAGCCTACCTGTATGATGATTTAACCTCTTGAGAAGCTTACCTGTATGATGATTTAACCCCTTGAGAAGCTTACCTGTATGACGATTTATCCCCTTGACAAGCTTACCTGTATGATGATTTAACCCCTTGAGAAGCTTACCTGTATGATGATTTAATCCCCTTTAGAAGCCTACCTGTATGATGATTTAATCCCTTGAGAAGCTTACCTGTATGATGATTTAACCCCTTGAGAAGCCTACCTGTATGATGATTTAACCCCTTGAGAATCCTACCTGTATGATGATTTAACCCCTTGAGAAGCTTACCTGTATGATGATTTAACCCCTTGAGAAGCCTACGTGCATGATGATTTAACCCCTTGAGAAGCTTACCTGTATGATGATTTAATCCCCTTCAGAAGCCTACCTGTATGATGATTTAACCCCTTCAGAAGCCTAACTGTATGATGATTTAACCCCTTGAGAAGCTTACTTGTATGATGATTTAATCCCTTGGGAAGCTTACCTGTATGATGAAATAACCCCTTGAGAAGCCTACCTGTATGATGATCCAACCCCTTGAGATGCTTACCTGTATGATGATTTAACCCCATGAGAATCCTACCTGTATGATGATTTAACCCCTTGAGAAGCTTACCTGTATGATGAATTATCCCCTTGAGAAGCCTACCTGTAAGATGATTTAACCACTTGAAAAGCTTACCTGTATGATGATTTAACGCCATGAGAAGCTTACCTGTATGATGATTTAACCCCTTGAGAAGCTTACCTGTATGATGGTTTAACCCCTTAAGCCTACCTGCATGATGATTTAACCCCTTGAGAAGCTTACCTGTATGATGATTTAACCCCTTCAGAAGCCTAACTGTATGATGATTTAACCCCTTGAGAAGCTTACTTGTATGATGATTTAACCCCTTGAGAAGCCTACCTGTATGATGATTTAATCCCTTGAGAAACCTACCTGTATGATGATTTAACCCCTTGAGAAGTCTACCTGTATGATGATTTAACCCCTTGAGAAGCTTACGTGTATGATGATTTAACCCCTTGAGAAGCCTACCTGTATGATGATTTAACCTCCTGAGAAGTTTACCTGTATGATGATTTAAACCCTTGAGAAGCTTACGTGTATGATGATTTAACCCCTTGAGAAGCTTACCTGTATGATGATTTAACCCCTTGAGAAGCTTACCTGTATGATGATTTATCCCCTTAAGAAGCTTACTTGTATGATGAATTAACCCCTTGAGAAGCTTACCTGTATGATGATTTAACCCCTTGAGAAGCCTACCTGTATGATGATTTAACCCCTTGAGAAGCTAACCTGTATGATGATTTAACACCTTGAGAAGCTTACCTGTATGATGATTTAAACCCTTGAGAAGCCTATTGTGATTTAACCCCTTGAGAAGCCTACCTGTATGATGATTTAACCCCTTGAGAAGCTTACCTGTATGATGATTTATCCCATTGAGAAGTTTACCTGTATGATGATTTAACCCCTTGAGAAGCCTACCTGTATGATGATTTAACCCCTTGAGAATCTTACCTGTATTATTTAATTAACCCCTTGAGAAGCCTACATGTATGATGATTTAACCCCTTGAGAAGCTTACCTGTATGATGATTTAAACCCTTGAGAAGCTTAAGTGTATGATGATTTAACCCCTTGAGAAGCTTATCAGTATGATTATTTAACCCCTTGAGAAGCTTACCTGTATGATGATATATCGCCTTGAGAAGCTTACCTGTATGATGATTTAACCCCTTGAGAAGTTTACCTGCATGATGATTTAACCCTTTGAGAAGCTTACCTTCTATGATGATTTAACTACTTGAGAAGCCTACCTGTATGATGATTTAACCCCTTGGAGAAGATTACCCCATGGTGATTTAATCCCTTTGAGAAGCTTACCTGGCTAAGATGATTTAACCCCGAGAAGTACTGTATGATTATTTAAGTCTTTGAAAAACCTACCTGATGATGATTTAACCCTTGGAGAAGCTTATCTATGATGATCCAAAACTCCCTTTTGAGAAGCTTACGTATGATGACGAATCCCTGAGGAAGCCTCTCCTTGTATGATGAATTGTTCCTGAGAAGCACTCATGATGATTTAAACCCTTGAGAAGCTTACGTATGATGATTTAACCCCTTGAGGTGCTTTTACCTTGTATGATGATTTAACCTCTTGAGGAAGCCAACTGCATGATGATTTATCCCCGCAGAAGCCTACCTGTATGATGATTTAACCCCTTGAGAAGCTTACCTGTATGATGATTTATCCCCTTGAGAAGCTTACCTGTATGATGATTTAATCCCTTGAGAAGCTTACCTGCATGATGATGTAATCCCTTGAGAAGCTTACCTTCTATGATGATTTAACCACTTGAGAAGCCTACCTGTATGATGATTTACCCCCTTGAGAAGCTTACCTGTATGATGATTTAACCCCTTGAGAAGCTTACCTGTATGATAATTTAACCCCTTGTGAAGCTTACCTGTATGATGATTTAACCCTTGAGAAGCCTACCTGTATGGTGATTTAACCCCTTGAGAAGCCTGCCTGTATGATGATTTAACCCCTTGAGAAGCTTACCTGTATGATGATTTAACCCCTTGAGAAGCTTACCTGTATGATGATTTAACCCCTTGAGAAGCCTACCTGTATGATGATTTAACCACTTGAGAAGCCTACCTGTTTGATGAATTAACCCCTTTAGAAGCCTACCTGTATGATGATTTAACCCCTTGAGAAGCCTACCTGTATGATGATTTAACCCCTTCAGAAGCTTACCTGTATGATGATTTAACCCCTTGAGAAGCCTACCTGTATGATGATTTAACCCCTTCAGAAGATTACCTGTATGATGATTTAACCCCTTGAGAAGCTTACCTGTATGATGATTTAACCCCTTGAGAAGCCTACCTGTATGATGATTTAACCCCATGAGAAGCTTACCTGTATGATGATTTAACCCCTTGAGAAGCCTACCTGTATGATGATTTAACCCCTTGAGAAGCTTACCTGTATGATGATTTAACCCCTTGAGAAGCTTACCTGTAAGATGATTTAACCCCTTGAGAAACTTACCTGTATGATGCTTTAACCTCTTCAGAAGCCTACCTGTATGATGATTTGACCCCTTGAGAAGCTTACCTGTATGATGATTTAACCCCTTGACAAGCCTACATGTATGATGAGATAACCCCTTGAGAAGCCAGCCTGTATGATGATTTAACCCCTTGAGAAGCCTACCTGTATGATGATTAAACCCCTTGAGAAGCTTACCTGTATGATGATTTAACCCCATGAGAAGCTTACCTGTATGATGATTTAAACCCTTGAGAAGCTTATGTGTATGATGATTTAACCCCTTGAGAAGCTTACCTGTATGATGATTTAACCCCTTGAGAAGCTTACCTGTATGATGATTTATCCCCTTGAGAAGCTTACCTGTATGATGATTTAACCCCTTGAGAAGCTTACCTGCATGATGATTTAACCCCTAGAGAAGTTTGCCTTCAATGATGATTTAACCACTTGAGAAGCCTACCTGTATGATGATTTAACCCCTTAAGAAGCTTACCTGTATGATTATTTAACCCCTTGAGAAGCTTACCTGTATGATGATTTAACCCCTTGAGAAGCTTACCTGTATGATGATTTAACCCCTTGACAAACCTACCTGTATGATGATTTAACCGCTTGAGAAGCTTACCTGTATGATGATTTAACCCTTGAGAAGCCTACCTGTATGGTGATTTAACCCCTTGAGAAGCCTACCTGTATAATGATTTAACCCCTTGAGAAGCTTAACTGTATGATGATTTAACCCCTTGAGAAGCTTACCTTTATGATGATTTAACCCCATGAGAAGCTTACCTGTATGATGATTTATCCCCTTGAGAAGCTTACCTGTATGATGATTTAACCCCTTGAGAAGCTTACCTGTATGATGATTTAACCCCTTGAGAAGCCTACCTGTATGATGGTTTAACCCCTAGAGAAGCTAACCTGTATGATGATATAACCCCTTGAGAAGCTTACCTCTATGATGATTTAAACCCTTGAGAAGCTTATGTGTATGATGATTTAACCCCTTGAGAAGCTTACCTGTATGATGATTTAACCCTTTGAGAAGCTTACCTGAATGATGATTTATCCCCTTGAGAAGCTTACCTGTATGATGATTTAATCCCTTGAGAAGCTTACCTGCATGATGATTTAACCCCTTGAGAAGCTTACCTTCTATGATGATTTAACCCTTGAGAAGCTTACGTGTATGATGATTTAACTCTCTTTGAGAAGCCTACCTGAAAGATGATTTAACCCCTTGAGAAGCTTACCTGTATGATGATTTAAAACCCTTGAGAAGTTTTTACGTGTATGATGATTTAACCCCCTTGAGAAGGCTTTATCTGTGTGATGATTTAAATCCCTTGAGAAGCTTACCTGTATGATGATTTATCCCCTTGAGAAGCTTACCTGTATGATGATTTAACCCCTTGAGAAGCTTACCTGTATGATGATTTAATCCCCTTCAAAAGCCTACCTGTATAATGATTTAATCCCTTGAGAAGCTTACCTGTATGATGATTTAACCCCTTGAGAAACCTACCTGTTAGATGAATTAACCCCTTGAGAAGCCTATCTGTATGATGATTTAACCCCTTGAGAAGCCTACCTGTATGATGATTTAACCCCTTGAGAAGCTTACTGTATGATGATTTATCCCCTTGAAAAGCTTACCTGTATGATGATTTAACCCCTTGAGAAGCTTACCTGTATGATGATTTAATCCTCTTCAGAAGCCTACCTGTATAATGATTTAATCCCTTGAGAAGCTTACCTGTATGATGATTTAACCCCTTGAGAAGCTTACCTGTATGATGATTTAAACCCTTGAGAAGATTACCTGGATGATGATTTAACCCCTTGCGAAGCCTATCTGTATGATGATTTAACCCGTTGAGAAGCTTACCTGTATGATGATTTATCCCCTTGAGAAGCTTACCTGTATGATGATTTAACCCCTTGAGATGATTACCTGCATGGTGATTTAACCCCTTGAGAAGCTTACCTGCATGATGATTTAGCCCCTTGAGAAGCTTACCTGTATGATGATTTAACCCCTTGAGAAGATTACCTGCATGGTGATTTAACCCCTTGAGAAGCTTACCTACAAGATGATTTAACCCCTTGAGAAGCTTACCTGTATGATGATTTAAGCCCTTGAAAAACCTACCTGGATGATGATTTAACCCCTTGAGAAGCTTACCTGTATGATGATCCAACCCCTTGAGAAGCTTACGTGTATGATGATTTAACCCCTTGAGAAGCCTACCTGTATGATGAATTAACCTCTTGAGAAGCTTACCTGTATGATGATTTAAACCCTTGAGAAGCTTACGTGTATGATGATTTAACCCCTTGAGAAGCTTACCTGTATGATGATTTAACCCCTTGAGAAGCTTAACTGTATGATGATTTATCCCCGTGAGAAGCCTACCTGTATGATGATTTAACCCCTTGAGAAGCTTACCTGTATGATGATTTATCCCCTTGAGAAGCTTACCTGTATGATGATTTAATCCCTTGAGAAGCTTACCTGCATGATGATGTAATCCCTTGAGAAGCTTACCTTCTATGATGATTTAACCACTTGAGAAGCCTACCTGTATGATGATTTACCCCCTTGAGAAGCTTACCTGTATGATGATTTAACCCCTTGAGAAGCTTACCTGTATGATAATTTAACCCCTTGTGAAGCTTACCTGTATGATGATTTAACCCTTGAGAAGCCTACCTGTATGGTGATTTAACCCCTTGAGAAGCCTGCCTGTATGATGATTTAACCCCTTGAGAAGCTTACCTGTATGATGATTTAACCCCTTGAGAAGCTTACCTGTATGATGATTTAACCCCTTGAGAAGCCTACCTGTATGATGATTTAACCACTTGAGAAGCCTACCTGTTTGATGAATTAACCCCTTTAGAAGCCTACCTGTATGATGATTTAACCCCTTGAGAAGCCTACCTGTATGATGATTTAACCCCTTCAGAAGCTTACCTGTATGATGATTTAACCCCTTGAGAAGCCTACCTGTATGATGATTTAACCCCTTCAGAAGATTACCTGTATGATGATTTAACCCCTTGAGAAGCTTACCTGTATGATGATTTAACCCCTTGAGAAGCCTACCTGTATGATGATTTAACCCCATGAGAAGCTTACCTGTATGATGATTTAACCCCTTGAGAAGCCTACCTGTATGATGATTTAACCCCTTGAGAAGCTTACCTGTATGATGATTTAACCCCTTGAGAAGCTTACCTGTAAGATGATTTAACCCCTTGAGAAACTTACCTGTATGATGCTTTAACCTCTTCAGAAGCCTACCTGTATGATGATTTGACCCCTTGAGAAGCTTACCTGTATGATGATTTAACCCCTTGACAAGCCTACATGTATGATGATTTAACCCCTTGAGAAGCCAGCCTGTATGATGATTTAACCCCTTGAGAAGCCTACCTGTATGATGATTAAACCCCTTGAGAAGCTTACCTGTATGTTGATTTAACCCCTTGAGAAGCTTACCTGTATGATGATTTAAACCCTTGAGAAGCTTATGTGTATGATGATTTAACCCCTTGAGAAGCTTACCTGTATGATGATTTAACCCCTTGAGAAGCTTACCTGTATGATGATTTATCCCCTTGAGAAGCTTACCTGTATGATGATTTAACCCCTTGAGAAGCTTACCTGCATGATGATTTAGCCCCTAGAGAAGCTTACCTTCAATGATGATTTAACCACTTGAGAAGCCTACCTGTATGATGATTTAACCCCTTGAGAAGCTTACCTGTATGATTATTTAACCCCTTGAGAAGCTTACCTGTATGATGATTTAACCCCTTGAGAAGCTTACCTGTATGATGATTTAACCCCTTGACAAACCTACCTGTATGATGATTTAACCGCTTGAGAAACTTACCTGTATGATGATTTAACCCTTGAGAAGCCTACCTGTATGGTGATTTAACCCCTTGAGAAGCCTACCTGTATAATGATTTAACCCCTTGAGAAGCTTACCTGTATGATGATTTAACCCCTTGAGAAGCCTGCCTGTATGATGATTTAAACCCTTGAGAATCCTACCTGTATGATGATTTAACCCCTTGAGAAGCTTACCTGTATGATGATTTAACCCCTTGAGAAGCCTACCTGTATGATGATTTAACCCCTTGAGAAGCCTACCTGTATGATGATTTAACCCCATGAGAAGCTTACCTGTATGATGTTTTAACCCCTTCAGAAGCCTACCTGTATGATAATTTAAGCCCTTGAGTAGCCTACCTGCATGATGATTTAACCCCTTGAGAAGCTTACCTGTATGATGATTTAATACCTTGAGAAGCCTACCTGTATGATGATTTAACCCCTTGAGAAGCTTTCATTTGTATGATGATTTAACCCCTTGAGAAGCCTACCTGTATGATGATTTAACCCCATGAGAATCCTACCTGTATGATGATTTAACCCCTTGAGAAGCTTACGTGTATGATGATTTATCCCCTTGAGAAGCCTACCTGTAAGATGATTTAACCACTTGAAAAGCTTACCTGTATGATGATTTAACGCCATGAGAAGCTTACCTGTATGATGATTTAACCCCTTGAGAAGCTTACCTGTATGATGATTTAACCCCTTGAGTAGCCTACCTGCATGATGATTTAACCCCTTGAGAAGCTTACCTATATGATGATTTAACCCCTTCAGAAGCCTAACTGTATGATGATTTAACCCCTTGAGAAGCTTACTTGTATGATGATTTAACCCCTTGAGAAGCCAACCTGTATGATAATTTAATCCCTTGAGAAACCTACCTGTATGATGATTTAACCCCTTGAGAAGTCTACCTGTATGATGATTTAACCCCTTGAGAAGCTTATGTGTATGATTATTTAACCCCTTGAGAAGCCTACCTGTATGATGATTTAACCCCTTGAGAAGCTTACCTGTATGATGATTTATCCCCTGAAAAGCTATCTGTATGATGATTTAACCCCTGGAGAAGCTTACCTGGTATGATGATTTAATCCTCTTCGTAGCCTACCTGTATAATGATTTAACCCCTTGAGAAGCTTACCTGTATGATGATATAACCCCTTGAGAAGCCTACCTGTATGATGATTTAACCCCTAGAGAAGATTACCTGGATGATGATTTAACCCCTTGCGAAGCCTATCTGTATGATGATTTAACCCCTTGAGAAGCTTACCTGTATGATGATTTATCCCCTTGAGAAGCTTACCTGTATGATGATTTAACCCCTTGAGATGATTACCTGTATGGTGATTTAACCCCTTGAGAAGCTTACCTGCATGATGATTTAACCCCTTGAGAAGCTTACCTGTATGATGATTTAACCCCTTGAGAAGATTACCTGCATGGTGATTTAACCCCTTGAGAAGCTTACCTACAAGATGATTTAACCCCTTGAGAAGCTTACCTGTATGATGATTTAAGCCCTTGAAAAACCTACCTGGATGATGATTTAACCCCTTGAGAAGCTTACCTGTATGATGATCCAACCCCTTGAGAAGCTTACGTGTATGATGATTTAACCCCTTGAGAAGCCTACCTGTATGATGAATTAACCTCTTGAGAAGCTTACCTGTATGATGATTTAAACCCTTGAGAAGCTTACGTGTATGATGATTTAACCCCTTGAGAAGCTTACCTGTATGATGATTTAATCCCTTGAGAAGCTTACCTGTATGATGATTTATCCCCGTGAGAAGCCTACCTGTATGATGATTTAACCCCTTGAGAAGCTTACCTGTATGATGATTTATCCCCTTGAGAAGCTTACCTGTATGATGATTTAATCCCTTGAGAAGCTTACCTGCATGATGATTTAATCCCTTGAGAAGCTTACCTTCTATGATGATTTAACCACTTGAGAAGCCTACCTGTATGATGATTTACCCCCTTGAGAAGCTTACCTGTATGATGATTTAACCCCTTGAGAAGCTTACCTGTATGATAATTTAACCCCTTGTGAAGCTTACCTGTATGATGATTTAACCCTTAAGAAGCCTACCTGTATGGTGATTTAACTCCTTGAGAAGCCTGCCTGTATGATGATTTAACCCCTTGAGAAGCTTACCTGTATGATGATTTAACCCCTTGAGAAGCTTACCTGTATGATGATTTAACCCCTTGAGAAGCCTACCTGTATGATGATTTAACCACTTGAGAAGCCTACCTGTTTGATGAATTAACCCCTTCATAAGGCTACCTGTATGATGATTTAACCCCTTGAGAAGCCTACCTGTATGATGATTTAACCCCTTCAGAAGCTTACCTGTATGATGATTTAACCCCTTGAGAAGCCTACCTGTATGATGATTTAAATTCCCTTCAGAAGATTACCTTGTATGATGATTTAACCCTTGGAGAAGCTTACCTGTATGATGATTTAACCCCTGAGAAGCCTAATTTGTATGATGATTTAACCTCATGGTGAAGCCTACTTGTATGATGATTTAAGCCCTTGAGAAGATTACCTGTATGATGATTTAACCCCTTGAGAAGCTTACCTGTATGATGATTTAACCCCTTGAGAAACCTACCTGTATGATGATTTAGCCCCTTGAGAAGCTTACCTGTAAGATGCTTTAACCTCTTCAGAAGCCTTCCTGTATGATGATTTGACCCCTTGAGAAGCTTACCTGTATGATGATTTAACCCCTTGACAAGCCTACATGTATGATGATTTAACCCCTTGAGAAGCCAGCCTGTATGATGATTTACCCCCTTGAGAAGCCTACCTGTATGATGATTAAACCCCTTGAGAAGTTTACCTGTATGCTGATTTAACCCCTTGAGAAGCCTACCTGTATGATGATTTAAAACCTTGATAGCTTATGTATGATGATTTAAATCCCTGGAGTAGAAGCTTACCTTGCATAGATGATTTATCCTCTTGAGAAGCTTACCTGCATGATGATTTAACCCCATGAGAAGCTTACCTGTATGATGATTTAACCCCTTGAGAAGCCTACCTGTATGATGATTTAACCCCTTGAGAAGCCTACCTGTATGATGATTTAACCCCTTGAGAAGCTTACCTGCATGATGATTTAACCCCTTGAGAAGCTTACCTGCATGATGATTTAACCCCTTGAGAAGCTTACCTGTACGATGATTTATCCACTTGAGAAGCCTACCTGTATGATGATTTAACCCCTGACAAAACCTACCTGTACATGATTTAACTGCTTGAGAAACTTACTCGTATGATGATTTAACCCTTGAGAAGCCTGGCACTCTGTATGGTGATTTAACCCCTTGAGAAGCCTACCTGTATAACATTTAACCCCTTGAGAAGCTTACCTGTATGATGATTTAACCTGTTGAGGCCACTTTATGATGATTTGAACCCCATGAGAAGCTTACTGTATGATGATTTATCTCCTTGAGAAGCTTACCTGTATGATGATTTAACCCCTTGAGAAGCCTACCTGTATGATGATTTAACCCCTTGAGAAGCCTACCTGTATGATGATTTAACCCCTTGAGAAGCTAACCTGTATGATGAATTAACCCCTTGAGAAGCTTTCCTCAATGATGATTTAAACCCTTGAGAAGCTTATGTGTATGATGATTTAACCCCTTGAGAAGCTTACCTGTATGGTGATTTAACCCCTTGAGAAGCTTACCTGTATGATGATTTAACCCCTTGAGAAGCTTACCTGTATGATGATTTAACCCCTTGAGAAGCATACCTGTATGATGATTTAACCCCTTGAGAAGCCTACCTGTATGATGATTTAACCACTTGAGAAGCCTACCTGTATGATGATTTAACCCCTTGAGAAGCCTACCTGTATGATGATTTAACCCCTTGAGAAGCTTACCTGTATGATTATTTAACCCCTTGAGAAGCTTACCTGTATGATGATTTAACCCCTTGAGAAGCTTACCTGTATGATGATTTAACCCCTTGACAAACCTACCTGCATGATGATTTAACCGCTTGAGAAGCTTACCTGTATGATGATTTAACCCTTGAGAAGCCTACCTGTATGGTGATTGAACCCCTTCAGAAGCCTACCTGTATAATGATTTAACCCCTTGAGAAGCTTACCTGTATGATGATTTAACCCGTTGAGAAGCTTACCTTTATGATGATTTAACCCCATGAGACGCTTACCTGTATGATGATTTATCCCCTTGAGAAGCTTACCTGTATGATGATTTAACCCCTTGAGAAGCTTACCTGTATGATGATTTAACCCCTTGAGAAGCCTACCTGTATGATGATTTAACCCCTTGAGAAGCTAACCTGTATGATGATTTACCCCTTGAGAAGCTTACCTGTATGATGATTTAACCCTTTGAGAAGCCTACCTGTATTATTATTTAACCCCTTGAGAAGCCTACCTGTATGATGATTTAACCCCTTGAGAAGCTTACCTGTATGTTGATTTAACCCCTTGAGAAGCCTACCTGTATGATGATTTAACCCCTTGAGAAGCTTACCTGTATAATGATTTAACCCCTTGAGATGCTTACCTATATGATGATTTAACCTCTTGAGAAGCTTGCCTGTATGATGATTTAACCCCTTGAGAAGCCTACCTGTATGATGATTTAACCTATTGAGAAGCCTACCTGTATGATGATTTAACCCCTTGAGAAGCTTACCTGTATGATGATTTAACCCCTTGAGAAGCCTACCTGTATGATGATTTAACCCCTTGAGAAGCTTACCTGTATAATGATTTAAACCTTGAGAAGCTTACGAGTATGATTATTTAACCCCTTGAGAAGCTTACCTGTATGATGATTTATCCTCTTGAGAAGCTTGCCTGTATGATGATTTAACCCCTTGAGAAGCTTACCTGCATGATGAATTAACCCCTTGAGAAGCTTACCTGTATGATTATTTATCCACTTGAGAAGCCTACCTGTATGATGATTTAACCCCTTGAGAAGCTTACCTGTATGATGATTTAACCCCTTGAGAAGCCTACCTGTATGATGATTTAACCCCTTGAGAAACTTACCTGTATGATGCTTTAACCCCTTCAGAAGCCTACCTGTATGATGATTTGACCCCTTGAGAAGCTTACCTGTATGATGATTTAAACCCTTCAGAAGCTTACGTGTATGATGATTTAACCCCTTGAGAAGCTTACCTGTATGATGATTTAACCCCTTGAGAAGCTTACCTGTATGATGATTTAACCCCTTGAGAAGCTTACCTGTATGATGATTTAACCCCTTGAGAAACTCACCTGTATGATGCTTTAACCCCTTCAGAAGCCTACCTGTATGATGATTTGACCCCTTGAGAAGCTTACCTGTATGATGATTTAACCCCTTGAGAAGCCTACCTGTATGATGATTTAACCCCTTGAGTAGCCTACCTGTATGATGATTTAACCCCTTGAGAATCCTACCTGTATGATGATGTAACCCCTGAGAAGCTTACCTTTATGATGATTTAACCTCTTGAGAAAGCCTACCTGTATGATGATTTAACCCCTTGAGAAGCTTACCTGTATGATGATTTAACCCCTTGAGAAACCTACCTGTATGATGATTTAACCCCATGAGAAGCTTACCTGTATGATGATTTAACCCCTTGAGAAGCCTACCTGTTTGATGATTTAATCCCTTGAGAAGCTTACCTGTATGATGATTTATCCCCTTGAGAAGCTTACCTGTATGATGATTTAACCCCTTGAGATGATTACCTGCATGGTGATTTAACCCCTTGAGAAGCTTACCTGCATGATGATTTAACCCCTTGAGAAGCTTACCTGTATGATGATTTAACCCCTTGAGAAGATTACCTGCATGGTGATTTAACCCCTTGAGAAGCTTACCTACATGATGATTTAACCCCTTGAGAAGCTTACCTGTATGATGATTTAAGCCCTTGAAAAACCTACCTGGATGATGATTTAACCCCTTGAGAAGCTTACCAGTATGATGATCGAACCCCTTGAGAAGCTTACGTGTATGATGATTTAATCCCTTGAGAAGCCTACCTGTATGATGAATTAATCTCTTGAGAAGCTTACCTGTATGATGATTTAACCCCTTGAGAAACTTACCTGTATGATGATTTAACCCCTTGAGAAGCTTACCTGTATGATGATTTAACCCCTTGAGAAGCTTACCTGTATGATGATTTATCCCCGTGAGAAGCCTACCTGTATGATGATTTAACCTCTTGAGAAGCTTACCTGTATGATGATTTAACCCCTTGAGAAGCTTACCTGTATGACGATTTATCCCCTTGAGAAGCTTACCTGTATGATGATTTAACCCCTTGAGAAGCTTACCTGTATGATGATTTAATCCCCTTCAGAAGCCTACCTGTATGATGATTTAATCCCTTGAGAAGCTTACCTGTATGATGATTTAACCCCTTGAGAAGCCTACCTGTATGATGATTTAACCCCTTGAGAATCCTACCTGTATGATGATTTAACCCCTTGAGAAGCTTACCTGTATGATGATTTAACCCCTTGAGAAGCCTACGTGCATGATGATTTAACCCCTTGAGAAGCTTACCTGTATGATGATTTAATCCCCTTCAGAAGCCTACCTGTATGATGATTTAACCCCTTCAGAAGCCTAACTGTATGATGATTTAACCCCTTGAGAAGCTTACTTGTATGATGATTTAATCCCTTGGGAAGCTTACCTGTATGATGAAATAACCCCTTGAGAAGCCTACCTGTATGATGATCCAACCCCTTGAGATGCTTACCTGTATGATGATTTAACCCCATGAGAATCCTACCTGTATGATGATTTAACCCCTTGAGAAGCTTACCTGTACGATGATTTATCCCCTTGAGAAGCCTACCTGTAAGATGATTTAACCACTTGAAAAGCTTGCCTGTATGATGATTTAACGCCATGAGAACCTTACCTGTATGATGATTTAACCCCTTGAGAAGCTTACCTGTATGATGATTTAACCCCTTGAGTAGCCTACCTGCATGATGATTTAACCCCTTGAGAAGCTTACCTGTATGATGATTTAACCCTTCAGAAGCCTAACTGTATGATGATTTAACCCCTTGAGAAGCTTACTTGTATGATGATTTAACCCCTTGAGAAGCCTACCTGTATGATGATTTAATCCCTTGAGAAACCTACCTGTATGATGATTTAACCCCTTGAGAAGTCTACCTGTATGATGATTTAACCCCTTGAGAAGCTTACGTGTATGATGATTTAACCCCTTGAGAAGCCTACCTGTATGATGATTTAACCCCTTGAGAAGCTTACCTGCATGATGATTTAAACCCCTGAGAAGCTTACGTGTATGATGATTTAACCCCTTGAGAAGCTTACCTGTATGATGATTTAAACCCTTGAGAAGCTTACCTGTATGATGATTTATCCCCTTGAGAAGCTTCCCTGTATGATGATTTAACCCCTTGAGAAGCTTACCTGTATGATGATTTAATCCCCTTAAGAAGCCTACCTGTATAATGATTCAATCCCTTGAGAAGCTTACCTGTATGATGATTTAACCCCATGAGAAGCCTACCTGTATGATGATTTAACCCCTTGAGAAGCTTACCTGCATGATGATTTAACCCCTTGAGAAGCTTACCTGTATGATGATTTAACCCCTTGAGAAGCCTACCTGTATGGTGATT
>NW_024739588.1:0-5251 GCF_018991925.1 Homarus americanus | reverse complement strand
ACAGCAAGTCTTACAGTTGAATCAGCCAAGTCGAGGAAAACTCTTAAGAGTCACGTAACTTCTACCTGGTGTTACCTGTAATCAAGCTAAGGTATATGTAAGAAGAATATTATCTCGTTACTATCCATTCCTCTTCCACTATCCTGCGAGGTGGTGTATTAATAGGCACAGATACTCATGATAAAGAAGGAATAAAGAGAAAGACGCAAGATACCTATAAAATGCCACAGAATATACCCACACATGCGTAATCCTAACCCATCCCAACCTAAATCCAACCTCTATATCCTACCCCCAGTTTCCACCACAGTACACAAGCTGGCTCTTGGTAATTAGAACATTTCAAACACCCTGTATCGCCTAAGACACATTTGAATCGGATGGTTCGTTGACGGTTTTATTTCTTCGGTATAAACCAGAGAAGCAATTAGTTCGTGGGAACAGTGAGTCAAAATACTTCACATCAGCTTCGTTTACGACCTCCAGCTGATATTTACTTCTGTTGTCTATATCAATCACATTTTATAATGAAAACAAAAATATGGTTAGTTACTTAAAATGAAAAAAACATCATACTTAGATACTTAAGAGTGAGGAAAAAAGATACTTAAGATACTTAAAAATAAAAACACACTTTGATACTTAAATTAGGACAAAATAAACGGACATAAAGATTTAACTATGAGCGGTGGATATTACGACATGTACCGGCTATCAATACAGAGGCGCTATTTAGCCGTGAAGTTCTCTCAGAAACTCAACAAGACAATATGTGGTCACGTAAAAATTTCAGGTTAATTTTTAACACCATCCGTCATTTTAAACCTTGGCACCTGTTGATTAAGAAAATATATGGTGATATTTTTTCTGATGGGATAAAGGTCGTATTTGTCCAGAGAAGTAAGAGAGGAGAAAAATCACTTGAGAGGCATGACGCACAGAGTGTCTAAGGTGATAAAAGATCATATACTACCATTTGGGTTTTCAAATTAAGTTCATTACATAAAATATCAAACTCATAAAGATTACAAAAGAACAGAACATCATGAGCGCTCTACAGCTATTGTCAGCCGTCAATATGCTGATGTACAGAAGCTACACAATGTTATTGGTGACTGTAATCCCAGGAAAATGATGCTCTTTTAAACTTGGTAACTGGAGCTGTAATGCCAGAAAATGCCAAATATGACAATCTTAGTTAAAGACAAAATTACATTTGCCGGAACGTATTGCTACCATATTGAGCACCAAGATGTCCAAGGCTAATCTTCTGTCGTGGAAAGCAGCAAATAAGACTTCAACCATCAAATTGCTATCACAAGTTATAGAACTTAAGCAGGACATACAGTATATGCATCACAGAAGGGCAGCACTGTACATATCAAGTCACCAGACACTGATGTGTTTGGCATATTAAAGCAGCCTCAACTTGGAGAAAATACAAGTATGAAAACAGGAACTGGTGAGCGACGACACATTGGGCAGAGAGCCTTACAGGTTTCCATGCCTTCACAGGATCTGACTGCATTGGAAAATTTGTTGGCAAAGGAAAGAAAGCATGTTGGAGCACTTTGATGAAATCTAACACAAAAGTCATAGATGCATTCAAGATGCTGAGTAGACCAAATGCCTCCAGCAGACATGTTTATTGGTCTAAAGGAATTTGTATTTAAGCTCTACTGTCCACGAATGACTTTCACTAAACTGTCATAACTTAGATGGCATCTCTTCAAGAAAACGCAGGCAGAAGCTGGAGAACTACCAGCGACTGCAGCAACTCTAAAGCATCATATATTGAGAGGAAGGTATCAAGCTCTTCTGTGGTCTTGTGATGCAGACAGTGAAATGCTTTCACAATTAGAGCATGGCAGGAAGATTGGCAATGACTGTTTCATACTTGTAATATCAGACCAACCACCAGCTCCAGAAGCAATCACAGAACTTGTTAAATGTGGATGTGGCGTCAGAAATGTGGATCATTGTCATGTTCATACAGAAAGAATCTTAAGAATAGCGATATGCACCGAGACAAAATCGTCGCTAGATGATGAGAAATGTTTAAACAAGTGTGAAGGAATCTACAGAATACGAAAAGAATTTGATGACGAGGACTGAAGCAATGTCGTAAATAATAACTTGTGACTTGTTTACACATGATGTATAACACTACAAACTTTTAATAAATATAAAACGGTGGTTCTAAGCTTTTCAGATAATGGTTATATGTATATGTTTAATTTCCAGTATTTGTCTTTAGCAAATAATTTTACTTACTGCAATCTCTTCTTTGCCAGAGACAGGATGGCATATATGAGCAGCCATGTTTGTAACACACTTATGATATTATAACAGCATTCATGATATATTGTGTTAAATTGTAATCATATAATACTACATGTTCATAGGTTATTAGTCATGTTTTAAGTTAATTAGGACTTAATGGTAATACATCTGTGGTTCATTACGCCGCTCTTTGATAAAACTTCTTTAAAGGCATAACACTTATAATAAACCGTTCAGAAAAAATGACACCACAGTTCCTTAACATAGTTTATAAGGATTATTATAATGTATGGTGTCAAAAATTAACATGAAATTTTTACGGGATTACTTAAGCTCCTACACTAAAACCTGCCGACCTAACCTAACCTTTTTACCCACCTCTACCTACTTACCTAACCTGACATAATCTAACCTAACCTGACATAATCTAACCTAACCTGACATAATCTAACCTAACCTGACGTAATCTGACCTAACCTGACATAATCTAACCCAACCTGACATAATCTAACCTAACCTCCCCGTCTGACATAAGCTAACCTAATCAAACCTAACTTTCCCACCTACCTAACATAACCTATCTACTTATTACCTACCTAACCTAACTTAACCCAACCTGACATAATCTAACCTAACCTATTGAAACTTAACTTAACCACCTACCTCATCTAACACCACTTTGTAATCTCTCTGTGCTACAGCTGACAGGATGAGTATGGGGGGCACAATAAACTAGCCTCTAAGTGGCAAAATTAACAAAACTAACCTAACCTAACCCAACCTGACTTAACCTAACCTGATCTGATCTATCCAACTTAAAAACTTAGAATATATAATAAAGCCGTTAGGTTAATTTAGGCTAAATATGGTTGATTCATATTTTGTTTTGACAGAAATTCCCGGCAAAATAACGTATCTATATTGAGAACCACCGCCATGTTGGTTCCACGTTAACAAGACACGGATACACTACAGAATAACCCGCGTTCGTTTAACCTCAATTACTACAGTTTATTTTATAATCTTATTTCACAATCTTCACTACATCTCGCTTCACAATCTTCACTGCATCTCACTTCACAATCTTCAGCCAGGTGAGGTTTATGGATCGGGCTTTTTGTGCGAGAGATAGGAAACGTAGGACTAGGGTATGTTCTCCTGGGGCTGGGATAGGGCATGTAGCCTAGAGGTTAGACAGAGTTTTGTCAGGGGAGGGTACCAATCCAGTAGTGTGTCTTAGTGTGGGGGGAAACGACATAGGTAAGGTTAGGAGTGAGGAACTTTTCAAGAGGTATAGGGAGGCGCTGGGGAAGATTAGAGATAGGGGAGGGGTCCCGATAGTATGTGGTGTCTTGCCTAGAAGAGGGGTTGGTCGTGAATGGCTGTCCAGGGCAATTGCTATTAATTGCCGACTGGAAAAACATTGTGCAAACAATGGTTGGGCATTCATTGATGATTGGCAACGATTTTATGGCAACGACTACCTGTACTGTCGCGACGGAGCACACTTGTCTCGTGAGGGGGTAAAGACGTTGTCTGCATCCCTGGAGCGTGAAATTGTCACTCCGAAGGGGGGGTTTCGCCAGTAGAGAGGGGTCGGGGAAAATGGGAGTCAAAAAACAAGCAGGTCCTGGGAAGTAGTGAAACAGAAGAGATAATGCTGGAAAATATAGTTAGTCATAAATAACAAACATCAAAGTAATAAATGTAAAACAGATAGAAACGGGAAGAAATATATTGAGCATGTATACTAACAGTATAGCTTCAGAAACAAATGACCAGCTCAGGGCCATTGTTAGTAAAGAGAACATAGATATAATTGCAATAAACGGAAACATGGATAACTAAACAGCAAGTATTTTTAGCAGAATTTCATATTCCAGGATACAACCTATTTAAATTTGACAGAGAGAAGGAGAGGTGGCGGTGTAGCAGTGTATATCAGGGTGTCATAAAAAACCGCAATAAATCAAACATTAAAACAAACAGCTTACAATGAAAAAGTATTTGGGCAGAACAGGAGGGCAGTGAATCCGTAGTCATTGGTGTTATATATAGACTACCTAATTTGAGTAGGAACGATGGTAAATTGCTATGGGAGGAAATAAAGAAGGCATCTGATAGAAACAATGTATGTATTCTAGGCGATTTCAACTTTTCAGGCATAGATTGGAAAAATCAATTTAGCGATAATGAATCTGAAGATTTTATAGAAGTAGTACAGGATAGTTTTATATATAAATTTATAAACTTGCCCACTAGAGGAAATAATATCCTCGATTTAGTTCTCAGTAATAATGAAAATCTAGTAAAAGATGTTGGGAATGGAGACGAACTAGGAAACAGTGATCATGTGTTTTGATCCCGATTTTAGAAATAATTGATGGTAGCATAAGGAGAGACCTATGAATAATTCATGGGTCAAAAGATTAACTCTGTTAATTTTGGAAATTTGTCAACTTAGGACGGGATAACCCCGAATTTAATTTAGCAGCTACTTATGAACAATTTATTGCGATAATCAATAATGCCCAAAATAAACACATCCCTAAAAGAAAATTCAGATCGATACGGAACCAACCAAAATGGATGAATAATAGACTCTTAGATCTTCTTGGGAAAAAGAAAGGAGTATATAGAAAAGTTAAGAAAGGCGAAAATCACTTACTTGGTTACTATCAGAACCTAACAAGACAGGTATAAACAGAAATTAGGAAAGCAAAGAGAAATTATGAAATCAAGGTAGCAAATGAATCGAAATATACCCCCAAAGCTTTTTATCAACTGTATAAATCAAAGGTTAGAGATACAATAGGTCCCCTTAAAACTACGACAGGAGAAATGACTGATGATGAGTTAGAAATGTGTAGCACGTTAAATAGTCATTTTCGCTCCGTATTCACAAATGAAAACCTAGCACAGTTTCCAGAAGTTCATAAGGTATATAACGACAGTATAGAAAATATGT
>NW_024739587.1:0-2596 GCF_018991925.1 Homarus americanus | reverse complement strand
TGGGAGTGTCAGAGGTGAACCTGGGAGTGTTAGAAGTGTACCTGGGAGTGTCTGGGTGTACCTGGGAGTGTCAGGGGTGTACCTGGGAGTGTCAGAGGTGTACCTGGGAGTGTCAGAGGTATACCTGGGAGTATCAGGGGTGTACCTGAGAGTGTCAGAGGTATACCTGGGAGTGTCAGGGTGTACCCAGTAGTGTCTAGGGTGTACCTGGGAGGTCAGGGGTGTGTACCTGGGAGGTCAGAGGTATACCTGGGAGTGTCGGAGGTGCACCTGGGAGTGTCAGGGGTGTACCTGGGAGTGTCTGAGTTGTACCTGGGAGTGTCAGAGTTGTACCTGGGAGTATCAGAGTTGTACCTGGGAGTGTCAGAGGTGCACCTGGGAGTGTCAGAGGGGCACCTGGGAGTGTCAGGTGTACCTGGGAGTGTCTGGGGTGTACGTGGGAGTGTCAGTGGTGGACCTGGGAGTGTCGGAGGTGCACCTGGGAGTGTCTGAGGTGTACCGGGAGGCCGAGCAGGCCTCAAAAAGTCTGAGGTACTCATGGTTCAAGGTGAACTGGGAGTACTTGAGGCACTGGGAGTCAGAGGAGCACCAGGGAGTGTCAGAGGTACTCCAGGAGGCCGAGTTGCACTGGGAGGCCGAATCTGTACTGGAGGCTAGGAGGCATCTGGGAGGCTGCTGGGAGGTGGGCACTCTGGGAGCCAGAGGTGCACCTGGAGTGTCAGGGGTGAAAATTTGGGAGAGCCAGGCTGAGCACCTGGAGTCGAGGTACCTGGCAGGTAAGTAACTGGGGAGGTCAGAGGTGGCCTATAGCACAAGAAAATTGGGAGTGTCAGTGGTACCTGGGAGTGTCAGTTGTATAACGGGAGTGTCTGAGGTACCTGAGCAGGCCAGTGGTGAAACAGAGGAGGAAGAATACTGACTGATACTCTGTTTCACAAGTAGATAGACTAATAAATATATAGAAGGACAGAACACCCAAATTACTTACCTTGTGACAAGAGAGGACAAGAGCCTTGTAATGTGAGAGTTCAGAGTGGGCAGCATATCAACGCCTCCAGGTGGAGTGATGGGTATTTTTGTCTGGTGCCGTTCACATTCTTTTATTTGGAAGCGATTAAGCCATATTATTTCTGCTAATGCCTCACACCTAAATAGAAATAAACATACATAAATAAATAAATACAATCCTTCAACAGAGTTATATCAGTCAACACCATATGCAACTGTAGCATCGCTTATATTTTCCAATTACAGGTACAGTAGAACGTCAATTTAAAGCGATTCAATTTAAGATTATTGATTTAAAGGGACACCAACAATTAAGGACAATGTTTTAATTTAAAGCGAATCTTTCCTATTTTGCGCGAGTCGATCTGGTGCATCATATTTTAAAATTCGCGCCTAATGTTTCTCTGGGCACGCTACACTGTCCTAAGGCCAAAGCTGTACTGTACATGTACTCAAAATACTGTACTAAACGATTACTAAAATTTTGTCGAGTGCAAACTATAGCCTGATTATATTCAAATTAATCAATACCTTATAAGAATTCCAGCAATGTAAATTATATTCTCCCCGGTCACTTCTGTGACATTTTATAAATAAAAAACAAAAAGTCAATCTAAAGGACATAAATAAACAAATAAATACTTCACTAGACCTTCGGCACAACTGTCAAACATGTCACCTCCCCCATCTTCCCAGCCAGGGTTTGGTGGTATTAGGGTTTAAGTTTTTATCTTATATAATATCACAAATTAAAGTTAGGTGAATGTAATTTGCATTGCTAGAATCCTTGCAAGACGGCAAATAATTTGAATGTAAACGTCATATATTTTGCACAAGAGAAATTTTTTTTAGCCCTCTGCAATAAAATTAATTAGAACATGTCAGTTCAGTAACATTTTATAAGAGAAAACTTAAAGTCACTCTTAAGGACAGATAAATAAATAAGCACTAGACCTTGGCAGCAACTGTCAAACATGTCATGTCACCTCACCTCACCTCACTCCCCCCCCACTCTTCCCATCAGCTTATCACTAGTAAACAGACAATTTCACGTCCCATAATTTTAGCTATGTTGATTTATGAGTGTTTGTTAACATAATACTACAAAAAACAATGTTCTGTTTAATCTAAGAGATGGGCTGAGGTGCAACTGGGTCGACTCTCAGTCTTTTTAGTATTTTGTGTTTCTCTCAAGTGCCAAACTAAATTATTTCATTGAAACAACACTTCGATTTAGTGCGAATTTGGTTTAAAGCGACCTCCCTTGGAACGTATCTTGTGTTGTATCGACGTTCTACTGTACTGTATATTACAGATAAAAGTATACTGTATGTGGTATGTTTAATCATATGTACAATAATTTAAAAAAATAATTATTGTACTAAAGATCATAAGAATATTATTACCAAACTGACATATTGTTTTCTGTGGTTTACAAATGAACTGTATAATCATCTCTCGAAGAAACTCTAAAGATCTACATAAATTGTAAATCGGTTTGCCATCTATTCATTAAAGAAAGTACTATCTTATGAAGTCTTCTTAAGTTTTTCACGCATAATTTTCCTCGCTCTCCAGCTCTCAGACA
>NW_024739586.1:0-18679 GCF_018991925.1 Homarus americanus | reverse complement strand
CATTGATGAGGAATACAAATATATATATAATATTGGCTCAAACCTTAAATACCCTAGATCTTTCATAGACAAATGCTTAAACATTACTAAGAAAACTTTTTATAGAACTGACCCCAAGCCCACCCATGACTATAAGAATATCTTAATATTACCATTTCACAAAAATTTCTCACACATTCCTGCACAGCTAAAAACCTGGAACGTCAATGTGGCATTTAAAAACTCATGCACTGTTAAACAAATGTTAATCAAGAACTCCCCCAACAACACAATTGGTTGCATTTATAAAGTTCCTTGCAAGGAATGTAATATGTTTTACTTAGGCCAGACAGGTAAAGATCTTGCAACTAGAATTAAACAACACAAATACTGTACAGTGTTAGGACAGGCCAGGAATCCAATGCTCTGTTTGTTCATTTGAGGGATAACAAGCATTGCATTGACTGGGATAATGCCTCCTCAATATTACCATGTAAGTCAATTGACAGTAGGAACATCATAGAATCTAGTCTTATTAAACATACCGAAGCACTCAACATGAATTTGAGTAACGGCATGTACAAGCTGGACAATTTTGTAATTAAGAAGATTTGTGATCAGGTGAGAAGGCCGGGTCACTTGACCATCTGACCTGACCACCAACCGTTGTGTGCTATTTAAAGATTAGTAGGGTCATTACCTAATACCTGACCATTGTGGACCCGGTCTCACCCTCCTCTGTATATATACACCTTGATTTGTATTACTCTCTCTAGTCTGTACTCACCCCTGAAGATGTGAATTACACGAAAGCGCTTGGGAACTTCGTGTTTTCTTCTTTCCTTGTGGTTATCAGCATATACCTAGATCACGCGCACCTATAGTGATTTACTTGCATAAATGGATTCCACGCGCCACTTCTTCATCCTCTCTACAAGCTGTCCTGGACTGTCTCCTTTCGTTACTGAATACTCCTCTTCGATATATATATATATATATATATATATATATATATATATATATATATATATATATATATATATATATATATATATATATATATATATATATATATATATATATATATATATATATATACATACATACATACAGTATTACCCCGCCTAACGCGGTTTCACTTAACGCGTTTTATCATATAAGCGGTGCCTCGCCAGAGCTGAACTTTCACTTAACACGGATTTTTTCCACATATACGCTGTGAGTGTCCGGCTCCAGACGCTATTTTTAGATTTGCCCCACCCGCCACCCTGCCTGTTTTAGCTCATAAAATTCATACAAATTACCCGGCCAGAATATAATTTACATTGCTGGAATTCTTATAATTTGGTGATCATTTTGAATATAAACATAAAATATTTTGCATTAGACATACAAATTTTAGATAAAATGTTTTCTCTGAGTAAATATGTTATCTTTTGTGCAAAATATATGACATTTATATTCAAAATATTCCTGGTCTTACAAGGAATCCAGCAATGTCAATTATATTATCCTAACTTTAGTTTGAGGTATTATTTATTACTAAAAAGTTAAATACTATTCTGGTTTTCCCACACATCTCCTTGGGAGGGTTGGTGGGGGGTGGGGGGGAGGGAGGGACCGACCGACCATCTGTTACCCTGTGAAGAATATTTTTTTTTTTATTAACTGAAGATGTTTGTTTTAGCTCATAAAATTCATACAAATTACCCGGTCAGAATATAATTTACATTGCTGGAATTCTTATAATTTAATGATCATTTTGAATATAAACATCATATATTTTGCATTAGACATACAAATTTTAGATAAAATGTTTTCTCTGAGTAAATATGTTATCTTTTGTGCAAAATATATGACATTTATATTCAAAATATTCCTGGTCTTACAAGGAATCCAGCAATGTCAATTATATTATCTTAACTTTAATCTGAGGTATTATTTAATACAAAATGTTAAAATTTATTTTTTTCACCCACTCTTTCTCTTGAAGGGAGGATTGGTGGGGGGGGTGAGGGTTGGGACTGACCGCACGGTTGGAAGAGGGGGGGAGAGGCAAGTTGGGGTACTTTGATTGACAGATAGTGTCGTGAAGAATATATTTTTTTTTATTAACTGAAGATATTTGTTTTAGCTCATAAAATTCATACATATTACCCGGCCAGAATATAATTTACATTGCTGGAATTCTTATAATTTGGTGATCATTTTGAATATAAACATCATATATTTTGCATTAGACATACAAATTTTAGATAAAATGTTTTCTCTGAGTAAATATGTTATCTTTTGTGCAAAATATATGACATTTATATTCAAAATATTCCTGGTCTTACAAGGAATCCAGCAATGTCAATTGTATTATCCTAACTTTAGTTTGAGGTAATATTTATTAAAATTTAGTGGTTTTCCCCCAAAAATTTCTCAGAGATGGAAGAGCCAGCAGTGTAGTGTGAGAAGAGGGGGAGGGAGTTGAGTCCATTATTTGAATGGACATTAACTTGGCGACTGTATTTCTCTATTTCTCTTAAGTATTAATTGTGTGCATGTACCATCATAAAATTAAGATGTTATTTTTACTACAACATAGTTATGTGTCTTCAAAAAGTGGAGTTTGGGGGTCGGGCCGGTTTCTATTGGAATTAATCCCATATGTTCTGTTGTTCACTTAACGCGGATTTCACTTAACACGGGACCCTCTGGGTTCTATTGACCGCGTTAAGTGGGGTACAACTGTGTATGTATATATGTGTATATATATGTACATATATATATATATATATATATATATATATATATATATATATATATATATATATATATATATATATATATATATATATATATATATATATATACACATAGTCATGCGCCGGTTAATGTCCGACCGAACAACGTCCGATCGCATATACGTCCGTGTCCCCCAACCCCCACCCCCCCACCCCCAAAATAAAACACGTGACGCCTGCTGGACCACCACTCCTCGACCCCCTGACGGAGACACGATGATCCTCCCCATACTGGTCAGATATTATGTGTTAAAGGAATATGCTTCCTTACTTAGGCTTTTTTTAAGCATTTGCCTACAGGTGAAATGTTAACCTACATCTATTGAGGATAAAATCTTTCACCTACAAATTGACAATAACACATTTGCTGTAATCAGACATATCTAGTTGCCTCAACAATTGCAACCCCAGTTGCAATTGGGGTTGCAATTTCAAATTCTGTGGCATTACTAAAAATAGTAAAGTTTCTGGTGCACTCTAAGATTAAGAGAGAAAACGGAGGACTCAGGCGTCCTGATGTGAGAGAAAACGGACTCATATGACGGTGGACCAAATAAAAAAAGCATAGCTACATGTTTTGTGGACTACAGTATTAAGCGTACCCTTTTCATCACTTTGTAATAAACCTAGCCATGCCTATGTGTGTTTATGATATTTACCATAACATTATATATATATTTAGTGGGTATAAATGGTCGTAAAATGGGTAACTTGGGGTTGGGTCTTGGGTAAATGAACCAATTAGAATAAATCCCATAGGTTCTGTACTTTCGTTATCTGCGGGGTTCCAATTAGGCGCGATAACCAAGAGATGACTGTACTGTACTGTATATACTTGGGACACTGGCCAGTTGCTTCTGGTGTTATGGTACAGGGGTACCAAGTGACAGCACTAGGATCCCGCTTCCTCTATCAAGGAATAAACAATTAAAATTTAAATTGAAAAATAAAAAAATAAAATAAATTACTATCTTACAAGAATCCCTCCAATGTAAGTTATATTCACCCAGGTCGTTTGGGTGGCAAATTATGAGAAAAGCTTAATCACTCTTAAGTAATGATAAATAAACACGCAGGCAGGCCTTCAGCGCCAACTGTCAAATCTTATCTCAAATAAATAAACAAACAAACGCCAGACATTCTGTCACCTCACCCCCTGCCGCCCCCCCACCCCCTCTTCCCACCACCCTCGTGTTCAAGATAAAAGATTGGTGATTTCTTTATGTTTATTTTATATAATATCTCAGACTAAAGTTAGGATAATATAATTTGCATTGCTGAAATCCTTGCAAGACAGAGATTAATTTGAATATAAGCGTCATATATTTTGCTCAAGATATAAAAAATGTAGTACATTAGCGTACAATACTGTAGTAAATTTTATAAAAAGTTTTTCAACTATTTTTGGGTAGATTTACTAAATTTCTTCATTTATTTTCATCCATTTACATGCATACACCATACTAAAAGAAACGTAAAATAAATAAATGACCTTATTGCAAAGCTGGAGTGCACATGTACTAATTTGATTACGGTACTAAAATTTTTATGTCTAGTGCGAATTACAACATGTTTATATTCAAATAAATCAGTATCTTACAAGAATCCCAGCTATGTTAATTATATTCTCCTAGGTCATATCACTGGCATTTTAAAATGAGAGAAGCTTAGTAGGACTGTTAAATAAACACACAGAGACCTTCGCCTCAAACTTATCACCGCAACCCCCCCCACCCTCCCAACCCCTCGCTGGGTGGCGTAACTGGCTCCGTCAGTCCCCCCCCGCAGCCAGGCTTTTAGGCTTACAGTTTTTATCTTATATAATATCTCAGACTAAAGTTAGGAGATTATAATTTGCATTGCTGGAATCCTTGCAAGAGAGCCAATAATTTGAATATAAACGTCATATATTTTGCTCAAGAGATAAAAATTGTTGTACATTAGTGTACAGTACTGTAGTACATTTTATAAAAAAGTTTTTCAACTGTATTTTTGGGTAGATTTACATAGATTTCTTAGTGCAAAGCTGGAGTGCACATGTACTAATTTGATTACGGTACTAAAATTGTTTTGTCTAGTGCAAATTATAGCATGTTTATATTCAAATTAATCAGTATGTTACAAGAATCCCAGCTATGTTAATTATATTCACCCAGGTCATTTCACTGGCTTTTTATAAGAGAGAAGCTTAGTCACCTAAGAACTGATAAATATACACGCGTTAGACCTGGGCCTGTGCCAACTGTCAAACGTACTAACTCCCCTCCCCCCACGCCCCCTCGCACCCTCTCTCTCCCCCATCTGCTGGCGTTGCTGGAATCCTTGTAAAACAGTGAATAAATTTAATATAAACGTCATGTATTTTGCACAAGCGATAAAAATTAATCACCTGTATCACATTACAGTAGTGATTTAAGAGTAAAAGTGTATATGTACGTATATAGTATTCCACATACACGTAAGTATAAATAAAAAGTTTATGTGATGATTGGACAACGTCCATTTCGGTTAACGTCACGTTTCCAAGAACGTATCTAGGCCGTTAACCGGCGCATGACTGTATATACACCTAGACCCCGACTTACGACTGCTTCGACTTACGACCGCCTCAGATTTTTTATTAAAAAAATTTTTTTTTTTTTTTTTTCAAATGACACGCATTTTCTATACCGAAACGTTTCCAGTTAATGTAGTCTCCATGTATAATTAGAAAATTATGGGGGCCCCATGTGCATTCAGCTGACTACATTAAAGGTAAGTGCTCAGTCACACTGTAACCATTCCTTATTATTTATTACTTTCACTGTACTGTATTTCATTAGATACATAGTACTTTTTTTTTTTTTTTTTTCATCTATGTCGACTTACGACCCTGATTTGGTCCCAACCCGTCAGAAGTCGGGTCTAGGTGTATATGTATATGTATATATATATAATGTATATATATGCAGGTTGTACCTTCTAGTCCGCAACTCGACCTGACCGTGCGCCGACCGCGGAAATTGCCGACCATGGAAATTCACCCTTTTCCTGGATAGATAGTGACTTGTGCTTATGCCTGGAAGCACTAGCACCACTTTCTCTGCGTCATGGTCTCTTTGAAGACATATTGAAGGGTTAAATGTCGTATAGTAGCTTCTTAAATTTCGCGAGTTTTTAATTCTTAACGTATTTTATTGGAACACACACAAAAATAAATAAATAAAAATTTTGACGGCAGAAACTTGAATTTCGACGGGTTTGAATGGCCCGCCAATGTGCAGACGACGTGCATAATAGTGTAAACAGCGTCATTTCTCTTATGTACAAAAGATTCATTATTGTTTATTACTGAATGTCTTTTTTATTGAATTAATGTTTATGTGTGCAAAATGAGCAAGACAATTCATTAATAATACGTAGAATATTAAAACACACGAGGAAATGACAAAGCATTGTTTTCGTTGATTACAAAACCAGTGACTGACTGGTTCTACATATAAAACTGAAGAAAATAAGACCTTGGTTGTAGCTGTAGTAAAATTAATATGGTTGTTTTAAGTAATGTTATTTAATGTTAATAAATGGAACAATAAAAGTAGCTGACGATAATGGTAAAGAAAAAAGAGAGATCGAATATGTAAATGCGCATGCGCACACGTGAAAACATATCGTCATTACTTTACATAAGAATATGAAAGCAACACTTATTTACTGTTCATATATATTTTAATTAATGTTTCTGAATTTGTTTTTATTGAATTAATGTAATGTAGTGCAAAATTAACAATACAATTTATTAATAATACGGAATATTAGAGGAGACAAGACTGCGGCCGCATTGTTTATGTTAAAAGCCATTTAAACCAAAGTGGACTGATTGGTTCTACATATAAAACCTTAGTGACAGGACGTGCCTGAATATGCCCGTTTTAGGCAGCTGGTGGCTGAGTCTGTTTGGCACTCCCCCTGCTATACCCCTACCAGCCTTACTACACCAGGATCGATTCAGCAAAACATTCTAGTGATTAGTGAACGATTGATTACGGAGCAGTGTTCCTATAGTGCACTTAAGGAACTTTCTCGGCAAAGCATTCTAGTCATCAGTGCAATAAGTGATTATCATACAGTGCTCAATAGTGCACCCCAAGGAAAAGTCAGACAGTGGGCACTTTATCGGTCACCTTTAAAGTGCCAGTGACAAGGACCACCGCGGTGTTTACATATATCGTGAATACTGTGTCGGCAACCCCAAGCATCAGGGACAAGGACCCACGGTCCTTACGACTGACAAATATTAACAGATGTCTACCAGTGTCAGTGTCCCTCAAAGTGCCGCCAGTGACAAACACTTCCGTCCGCCCACAACAGATCTCAACAGATGGCCACCAATCACTTACTCCCGACGCACTCTGTACCATCTAAAGCGTGGGAACGGTTATCCTGTTGGCAGTGTTATCGTGCGACTCAAATCACTGAATATATTCCACGCGCGGAGCCGTAGACAAGGCCGTCATACACATAAGCCCATTAGAACCGTAACCTCCACTAGGAAACCGGAGAAACCCACCCCTGACAGACCATACCACTACACTGAAGTTCCACGGATATGGCATGATCTCCCGTCTTTACTGCTATCCAACGTCACTTCCCTAGCTAACAAGTTCGACGAGCTGGCAACTACAGTCAGGTCAGCCGCCGCGAGCGTCGTTGCCATATGTGAGGCTTGGCAAATCGTGCCTGAAACGTGTCATATTGAGGGATATCAACTCTTTCATCACCTTCGTTTACAAAGACGCGGAGGGGGCGTTGCCCTCTTCTGTCAAGATGACCTACGCCCGTCACGCCTGGATGTTCAAGTCCCAGCAGATGTGGAAGCATTATGGGTACGTGTCGTGCTACGGGCCCACCCACGCAACACTGCTTCCATTATAATCTGTGTGGCATACCATCCGCCTCGATCACCCACCAGAGACACTCTTATCAATCATCTCATCACCACCTCAGAGTTAGGTACCCATGTGCCAAGTTAGTATTATGTGGGGATTTAAATGAAATTGACACCACTGATATCCAGGACCAGCTATCACTATCACAAGTTGTGGCCTTCCCCACACACGGTCAAAATACCCTTGACCTTATCTTAACTGACTTAGCGGACCAGTACCAACCACCTCAACCAATGCCTCCTATCGGGTGTAGCACACACTTATCAGTGCTCTGGTCCCCAGCTGCCACTCCCACTCAAGTACAGAGACCCTACATCAAGACCTACAGGCCGATTACTGACTCTGCAGTACGCCTCTTTGGACAGTGGATAGTTCACTATCCCTGGACTGAAGTACTCAGCGTGGATGACGTGGAAACCAAATGGATAAATTATACCAACACCACCACCGAAGCTCACCACCACTTCTTCCTCGAGAAGTCCGTCAGATCTCACCCAGCTGACTTGCCCTGGATCACACCTCGGATCAAAAGACTTATGCAACAGAGAGACAGAGCCTTTCATCTCAATGACCACATCCGCTACAGGTCACTTCGCAACCGAGTCATCCGCGAAATACGCACTGCAAAGAAGTCCCACTACCCAACCAAATTACAACACCTGAAGCAGACCAACATCAGTCAATGGTATGGTAAGCTTAAAGAACTCTGTGGACTAAACAATAAGACACACCCCCTCCCCTTCCTTAGCCATCTCACTAATGTTGATGCAGCTGAGCAAACAAATAACCATTTCGCTACTACTGTATATGCCAGACGCTCCCCCGGCTTGACACAACCACTCTCCCTGCTTACCTACCAGCCCCCTTCCCACTGACTTAGTAGAAGAATTTGAAGTAGCAAAACGCCTGGACAAACTAAAATTAAAACGCTCTACCACCCCCATTGACTTACCAATGAAACTCTTCAAGGAGTTCTCCCCGGAGCTTGCCAAACCCCTCTGCTCCATCATCAATGCTTCTCTCAGTCAAGCCAGATGCCCAGCTGACCGGAAGACCTCTTATGTATCACCAGTGCCCAAGTCAACCAGCCCACAATCCTTAAATCAGCTACGACCTATTGCAATCACCCCAATACCCAGCCTAATCTGTGAAAGTTATGTGTTCGACTGGGCTTATGCTGATATTGCAGGAGTCGTAGACCCTCAGCAATTTGGCAACATGAAAAACTTCCTCCACCACTCACTGTCTTGTCAGCTTTTCTCAACCACATATACCGCCATCTCGGCAGAAACGAAAAAACGTCTGTAGCTGTCGCCTTCATTGATTTCACTAAAGTTGCTCAACCTAGTTTAATTACAATATAATCAATAATAAAGTTATTGACCTCGGCTCGGAGAAGTCTTATACCATGGCTTACAGACTTCCTCAGTGACCGACGCCAAGTTGTACGCTTCCGAGGGGCTGTCTCCACCTTTCAGTCACTCACCTGTGGCGTCCCCCAAGGCACCAAGATGGGACCACTCTGCTTCCTTATGCTCATCAATGATGCCCTAAGAGAAACCCCTGCTCGCTGGAAATATGTCGACGACTCCACCATTAGGATCAGCGTCAACAATTCTGCTCCCCACTATACCGCCCTTCAGGATTTATTGAACAGTCTCCAAACTGGCCACCAACAAACTATGTCACCATCAACCATACCAAGACCATGGTTATGCACATCAACCCTCTCCTCCGACATTGTCCCACCTCCTTCCATTACTCTAGGTCAACACACTCCAGGTTGCAGATTCCACGAAGCTCCTCGGCGTCACCATAGACAACAAACTAAATTGAAAACCACACGTCAGTGAAGTTGTCAAATCCTCCAGTTTCCGTCTCCACCTCCTCCGCCGACTCAAGTCCCTCGGAGTTACTGCACCCGAGCTCCTCAGTGTTTACACAACATTCATACTTCCCAAGCTCACCTATGCCTCCCCTACCTGGTCTTCCTCCCTAAATGCCACACAACGTAAACACCTAGAAAAAGTCAAAAGAGGGCATGCAAGATTATTCTCCCCCCTTCCTACTCCACATATCAAGAAGCGCCAACACACTGACCCTTTCGACTCACTGACCATCACCACGACCTCATCTGCAAATTCCCAGAAGAAGATTCTACACCATCCCTCGGCTAATCGCTCCTACTACCACCTGGAGATCCTTGTCCGGTGAATTGCTGTTCGACACCACAACCGCATCCAGCCCATACGCAGTAACGAATCCGATCGCTATAAGAACAGCCCAGTCCTCAACCATTGTAAAAATTATCAATAACTTGTAATAAATCAGTGTATTCACTCCCAGTAAACACTGCTCCTTACACTGTCACTATGTTGAAATGAACTGTAGTTTGAGCTTTTCCCCATCTAGTTATTAGATGTCTTATTTGTATCACTTATGTTATTTGTATATTATTTGTAATTCGTAACCCATTCCCCAAATATGTAACTGTATATTTTCAGCCTTCTGGCTGCCAAGCTCTTTCAATAAACCGTTAATTATTATTATTATTATTATTATTAAAATAAGACCCTGATTTTAGCTGTTGTAAAATTAATGTAAAAAAATTAATATGGTTGTTTGAAGTACCTGTAATGTTATTTAATGTTAATAAATGGAACAATATAAGTAGCTAACTATTAATGGTAAAAAAAAGTGAGACTGCGCGTATGTAAGTGTGCACATGTGAAAACATATCGTCATTACTCTACATAAGAATATGAAAGCAACACTTATTTACTGCTCATATATATTGAAGGGTTAAATGTTGTACTCTGTATAGACAAGCAGAGAGAGAGAGAGCAGCCGAACTGCCGGATGTAAACAAACCTTAATTTCCCGCGGCTTTTTTTTTAAGGGGATTAGCCCACCCGGGCATAGGTCACTGAACCCACATTGGGGCCTGAGGGGCAAAAATTTAATACTCCTGTAATAATAATAATAATTCAGATAAGTAAAAAAAAAAAACTGCCTATCTACCTATTGGACAAACTAAAATCGTTCCGGACCACGGGAGTTTCCGGACCACAGAATGCCGGACTAGAGAGGTACAACCTGTATGTATATACATATGTATATATATATATATATATATATATATATATATATATATATATATATATATATATATATATATATATATATATATATATATATATATATATATATATATATATAAAGTATATATATATATATATATATATATATATATATATATATATATATACATATACATACTGTATATTAGGGGCAGGAAATTTTGCTCAGTTGCACTCTTCAGGCATTGTTCCTTATATATATCTAAGACTCTATGCCAAATTTGAAGCTGATATGTCGAGGTTTAGTCTACGATTTTCTACTGAAATGTTTAAATTTAATCACAGTAATACAAACAGTCGCTGTATGTAAAAGTAATGTCTCTTGTCTAGTGTTTATCAACTTTTTTTCTACATTCTATTTCATTTAAGTTGTCTTGTTGCAGATGAGTATGGTGCTATGTCTATATTGATTATCAGCCTTTTCTCATTTCATTATGTCATCATGGTTGAGCCTGGCAATGAATATCTCACACATGTGACTCCCAAGACTGGACACGGAAAGCAGATTGCCAAAACTATTCACGAGTTTCTGGTGGAGAAAAATCTAACCCAGCAGCCCATTGTGTGTGTTGGTTGTGATGGAACCAATGTAAATGTAGGATCAGAAAATGGAGTCATTCATCATCTTGAAATGTTACTTGGTCACCCGCTCCATTATTTCATATGTCAGCTTCACGGAAATGAGCTGCCTTTCCGCGCAGTTTTTTATCACTATGATGGTAAACCAAGTGGTCCTGAGCATTGGCGTGGTCCCATTGGAAAGCAGATCAAGGAGTCTTTGTCTGAGCTTCCAGTTGTCGCCTTCCAGCCAGTCAGTTTCCCTGATTTCCCTGTGTTTAATGATGAAGTGAGAAAGATCTGTCCTGGGATCAGAAATACCTGTATAGGATTTGTAAAGGAGTTATCACAGGTGTTGTTGAAGATGACTTGGCTGCTATTGAGCCAGGTCCTCCCTGTGTGTCAAGGTGGAACACCTTATGGAGTAGAATCCTCAGGCTGTATGTAGCAACATCAAGACCCAGCCATGAGTTGAAAAGAATTGTCATTACAATAATAAAGTTCAGTGCTCCAATGTGGTTTTACATCAAGATACACCCTTACGTAACACACGGCTCAGGGAACGTATTCCAGTCCCTGCTATATATGAAACACCTGAATAGTGAGGAGGAGACGATAGTGAAGAAGGCTGTCCAGAGAAATGCATACTTCGCCCACACAGATCAACTTCTTCTTGGTATGTGTGCAGATGAGGACATGACTGTTAGAGAAAAAGCTGTCTCAATGATAAGAAAAATTAGAGAGGAGAATCAGCAAAAGGAAGAATGCACTGGCAGATCAGAAGAGGAGGAGGAAGATTCTGATGCTGCTGTTGACGAGAATTTGTTAAACTATACTGATGAGGAGGGTAAAGATGGAGATGGGAATGAGGATGTGCCTCCTGTAGTCAACATGAGAAAGGTGGTGACTCCGAAACTAAAGTGGCAAGCAAAAAAACTATCATTCCATGATTAACTGGAGGAATGAACTCAAGACTGAGCCTCCTTACATTGCTTCTCTGTCAAATCTACAGGTTAATGACATTCTTGAGACACCATTAGTGGTGCCCAAGTGGCCAAACAGCACTCAGGCGGTCGAGAGAGGCATAAAAGTGATGACTGAAGCTTGCACTGAAGTGACGGGATACTAATCGAGAGATGGATATATTAGGCAAAGATTATTGTCTAGGAAAATGATGCCAAGGTTCCGCACAAAAAAGAATTTCAATATGAACTTGTAATGATTTTCTATACGGTGTACCTGTAAAATAACATGTGAATTAAATCGATGTCACCCATGTAAAATTTATCATTATCCTGGAAAACATTAAATGACACCTAATTTTTGGTATACTGTACACTAAAAGTTGACAAAAAGTCGTTCGCGATGCGGCAGGGTAAGTATGCATGAAATGGCATGAAATTTTGCACAGGTGTTTGTTACAGCCATACAAACGATGCCTGAAAAGTGCAGCCTGCAACTCAAATAAAAGTGTTTTTTCCCTGCCCCCTAATGTACGTACAGTCGGCCCTTAACATACGCGGGGGTTACGTAACAGAGATACCCGTGGATGTTAAAAATCCGCGTATATGTGCTCCCCCCAAAAAAAAAAACCTGGTCCCCCCATGTCCTTATTTACTGTATATACCTGTGTGTAGTTCAAGTTTTTAGGACCAAATTATTTGGCAAAAAATTGGGGGTCGACCTCTAAACGGGTAATAGTTTCATTAGGTTGAAAAATATTTACCAGTAACTACCAGTAAACAATGGAAACAATGCACCAACGCACCACCAGCTGTGAGTGTCGGTATAGTTGCCAGGGCAGATCTCTTGCGTCATCATAGCAAGCCCAAAGTAGCCAAATCCATGGTATGGTAGCACAGGACAATGTAAAACATAAAGTATTCATTTATTAAAGTTTATTTATAGATACTGGACATAAATTTTTGGTCATTACATTTGAAACATCAATCTTTGTTAATTAAATTTGAAACAAAAGAAAACTACGATACCATATTTTCATTAAAATATTACATCACAAGTATATTTTACCTTAACTGTAACTGAATGAATATACGTATTCTCAGAAATAAATATAGAAATGAAATATTTTTGCTGGAATGACGTACATATTACAGTGGAAAGAGGGATAAAATCATGACGAAAACAATGACTTTCGCTTTCTTTCGTTATTCAAAAGATTTTACCGTAATCGCTTTTCTAATGGTTTTCAGTTAAAAAACTGTTGTACTCGTACTGTATTACAATAATATTCTATCCTATCATTAGCCTTATAATCCCACAACTGAAAACCATTCGAAAGGCGATTACGGTAACATCTTTTGAACGAAAGAAAGAGAAAGTCATTGTTTTCGTCACAATTTTATCCCACTTTCCACTGTAATACGTACATCATTTCAGCAAAAATATTACATTTCCATGTTCTCAGAAATAAATGGTAGTTTTGTTGAAACGTAATGTACAGTATTTAATATTAAAATGCAAAAATAGCTATAAAAACAATTAATACACCAGTAATGTACTGGCTGGCATCTCGTCCCTGCTCCCGCGTCCAAGGTCACCACTCCTCCCAACTCGCTCCCTCCGCCTCCTCCCCGTCACTACTGCCGACAACAAACACAAATGTTTTGTGAATAACTGCACCTCCACTTCCTATGTACAGTACTGAACTGTACTGTGCTGTGCATTTTTACAAACAATAAACATGGCAAGAAAAGCTATTAAAAAAAAAGAGATAAAAATTTCACTTTACTGTACAGTACCTATCCTCGGCGACAGGACGGGGGTCATCGGGCTCATCGTCACTCAATTCCATAACGGGTGGTGAAGTGGGGGCGACGGTGGATTCAGCTGCTTCCTCACTGCCGCCAGTGATTGATGGTGTTAAATCTCTCCTTCGGTGATCAAAGAACATGGTGATGGGGAGTTGTCGTCTCTTTCTTTCATTTCTTCCATGATGTTTTTGTATGGAGCGAAAACGTCATCCATCCCTCGCATGAATTTCAGGGCACGCACCATGGAGGGGTCCATACTATAGGCCAGGTTTCAGTGCCTCAATATTCCTGGTCATCTCCCCCAACTTCTCCAACATTATTTCTTGGTGCTCTTCCTCATCCTCTTTCCCTTTCGCTTCCTCTTCCTTGCCTGAGTCTACTAACTCCTGTAGATCCTCCTCGGTCAGCTCAGTGTCGTGCTCTTCAATTAGCTCCCTAATCTCGTCCTCTACCATGTCCCGGAAGCCTTCAGCAGCCACTTTCCTTGACAGTGCCAGGGTCTTTCTGAATATTTTCATTAAAATCCATCAAAATCATTTTCCTTGTCATCGTCTTAAGCACCAAACAGCTCCTCCCAGTCTTCTTGAACAGGGCTAGAGGGTACGTGTTTTTCGAATCGTTTTCAATTAAAAAAATGTTACAGCACATGTATATTTTACCTAAACTGTGCCTGAATGAATATATTCTCAGAAATAAATAGTAGTTTTGCTGAAACGTGATGTATTTCAATGTAAAATAGGATAAAATACTTGACGAAAACAAAAGACTTTACCTAACCTTCCAATGTTCAAGAGATGTTACTCGTTTTTTTAATAGTTTTCGGTTAAAATACTGTTATATTACAATGATATTATATTCATACTGTGCTTGATATACTACATTCACAGAAATGAAATATTTTTGCTGAAATGACGTAAGTATTACAGTGGAATGTGGGACAAAATCGTGACGAAAACAATGACTTTCGCTTTCTTTCGTTCAATAGATGTTACTGTAATCGCTTTTCGAATGGTTTTCAGTTAAAAAACTGTTGCATCACAAGTGAATTAGGATAGAATATTATTGTAATACAACAGTTTTTTAGCTGAAAACCATTCGAAAAGCGATTACGGTAACATCTTTTGAACGAAAGAAAGCGAGTCATTGCTTTCGTCACTTTCCACTGTAATACGTACGTCATTTCAGCAAAATATTACATTTCCATATTCTCAGAAATAAATAGTAGTTTTGCTAAAACGTAATGCATTTCAATGTAAATTAGGATAAACTACATGAAAACAAAAGACTTTACCTAACCTTCCGATGTTCAAGATATGTTACTCGTTTTTTTAGTAGTTTTCGGTTAAAATACTGTTATATTAGTGATATTCTATTCATACTGTGCTTGATATAATACATTCTCGGAAATGTAATATTTTTGCAACTACAATGTTGATGTCAACACAAGCGTGGTTACAGCGAGACTGACTGAGTGAGGGAGAGCTATGCGTGTGTGTGTGTGAGGTTGCGGGAGCGGGCGGTGTCCCGTGTTCAGTGCCGCGCGCGAGTTGAATGGCGCGCGATTTGAATGTACTTCAATTACTTCAATGTACAGAATATTCCTCCGGCGGGGCAATCCGCGTATTTGCAAATCCGTATGCTAAACCTACATGTTATATCACTGTATATCATAAATTATTTAATGTACTGTATTGTATGTGTTTATAAATGTTTATTTTCATTAATAAAAGTGCTTGAATTACTTTTTTGGGGCTGAAAAAATTCCTTAGGAACGCATCTCCAGTTTTATAATGGAAGTCAATGGGAAAATAGGTTTCGTGTTACGGAATTTCGCGATACGGTCAATTTTCCGGGAACGGAACCCTTCCGTAACGCAGGGGATGCCTGTACCTGGATAATCATCCCCCCTTACAATTAATGTAATTCTTAATATAACCGGGGGAGCACTCTGAGATTCTGAGTTTTCATTGTCTGGTGATTCTATCATTTTGAAGGGACATCCAATGAGAACCAAGGGATTAAAAAAATGAGTTTGTTTTGCACACGGGTTGTCCAAGAGAGGACGCCATTAATAAGTGTGTGTTTTTTTTATAAGTAATTGGTGGATTTTATCCTGGTAATTACTTTAGTGATGAAATAAGAACAATTTAGAGTAATGTCAAACTTATTTTCAAAAAGACCAACATAGTCTTGCTAGTCCCTTATCCCCTCCTTTGAGCTGAGATAGCTAGTGACATTGAGGTCTAACTGCTTCGGGTCACATGAGTTGGCACAATAGCGTTGGTAATGCAAGGTCGGCCTGTCAGGCCATACATATTATGGCAGTCCCAGCAAGTCAATTCTGCAAAACCATTGCTTTTTAAAACGATATAAAAGATGTATTTTGTTATGGTTTTGTTCAGAGGTGCATTTCTACAATCACAACAAATCTACACCAGTGACTGGTAAGTCTTGGTCTATGTAGTCTGTTACCATTTCAAGGAAAGTGAGTAAGTTTGTCAAGCAGGATAGTCTCCCTGATATCCTAGGTCGTATTCACAATCGTTAAGCCACCCGACTGATTGGGAGCGCCGTCGTGTGTGGTTATTCGGAGACGCCTACAGACTCGAAGGCAGTCCCAGTGGATGGGATTCTTATTGAGATTGTTGGAATAATTCATCAGGAGGGGGGTACCCATTCTATGGCATTTGCAATGCATAAAAAATACCCTCTAATTTTGATATATAGAGATAAAATAGAGTACTGTATACATCATTCAAAACTGATAGGAAATGAGTTTGTTGGCGACCGAGTCTTATTTTCCATATACATAACTACATTGAAAGATTGTCAGTTATTTACAAGTGTTAAATAATTCCGGCTGATCATGAGGGTGTTACCGTGCATCAACAACCAAACAAAGCTTTGTCTCTTATAACAGCTCCAGGTGTCAGATGCTTTGTCTTATATAATTTTCCCTTTTCTTGAATAAGGCTAACTAGAGCACTGTGCTGTTTAAAAGACAGCGGCATGCTGCATTCATGGCTATCCATATATACCACGTCGTGTTGTGACAGCTCACTTGTGGTATATGTATCAACCATTAGCCATCCTAGTGTGGCCAACAAATGGCTAAAATACAGCCTTCAAAACAACCTCACAAACACATGTGTGCATGCATGCACGTGCATATGTGTGTGTGTGATTGTTTGTTTGTTTGTTTATGGTAATATTTTGGGGGTACTTAATATCTGGGATGTGGCAACAGCCGATTTGGAAATGTTGGTGGCTCTGCCCGGAGGAATGGATACCGACCCATCGTAGTGCCCGAAGCACTTTCTTAAATAATCTCCCCCTACACAAACTTGGATCCCAATGGTCGGGCATGACAACTGTGAATATGGTCTCATGTTGTGATGCACTGATCAGACTGCTTGGTCGGGTATTGGATGATGGTGTCCCTTAAAATGTTCTCAATAGTTTGTGGATATAGTGAGTTGACATAAAGCAAGGGTCAGGTATATGTAGTGGGTGTGTGCCAGAGTTAGTTTTACTCCGACATGGACATTGGCCACCATTGCCTCCTCACTTGTTAAGAGAGCACTCAGATTGTTTTTTCTGTGGTGGGTTCCATCGTGTGTTTTGGGAGGAATGAGTCTTGAAGGAGGTCAAGGAATTCTTCTCCCTCAGCTTGTGTGGTAAGAGTCACCCAGTCTACTGTCTCATAATGAGAGCTTGTGTTCTGGATGACTCTATGGAGTCTGCCACTTCCCCTTGTGAGGCTGAGTCAGCCCTATATAACACACACCTACTGTCAGCTTCCTTTTGTTTTATGCTATTAGTTTACACTGAGTAGATTTGGATGATCAAATTTCATTTAGCTCATCATTTCTGGTTACTGTCTGGTGTTCCTTGACATACAGTAGTACACCACCACCTCTTGGAGCCCACTCCTTTCTGAATGGTGGGTGATACCTTGGTAAACAACTTTCACCATGCAACACATCATCTCAACCCCAGGACTCTGATCCCAGTGATGTCTGGCTGTTCTGTATCCACCTATGCACTCAATAGTTCAGTCTTATTAACTAGACTTGTGTCATTCTTGCACCAACACTAATTGGCTCAGTTTCTAATATTGTCCTTCTTGAAGGCTGTGAGCGTGAGCCTCGAGTGTTAGTAGAGTTACTCCCACGTATTTGGGGTTTTGTTCTCACTTGGTTACAAGTATTACTTAAAGCTACACTTGTGATGTGCAACTCTTATATAAAGTCCACAACATTTCTCAGTCTGTCCTCCCTAGGTACTTTTTAATGAGGCTGTCTTTGTTTATTTCTTATTGTTCTCTCATCACATGTGTTAGTCAGCTGCAACTGCCACATTATTACTGTGAGTGTTGATGTAACTTTCTTGTTAGTGTTTTAGTGTATCGTAAAAGCATAAAATCACTAACACCTGCGATGAACTGATATTCCAGCCCTGGTGTGCCACAAGAAATATGAACATTAGTTATTGCTGAAACTCAACTAAAA
>NW_024739585.1:0-21661 GCF_018991925.1 Homarus americanus | reverse complement strand
AATCTAGCCGTCTGGATGCCCAGCTGACGACAGGACGATCGTTGGGGCATCAGCTTTCCTCTACCTCGGCTCACAACACCACATGTCTCGAGCAGCTTAGTGAAACCCTCTTGCTAACGGGAAGCTAAAGCTTCTCTCAACTGTACAAGGTCTGATTGGCTCACTCCCTTCCGCTTTATGGACGCACTGGGAGTACACTGAGGCTATCTGAGTAAATTAATGGTCACACACTGAGACCATGAGTCTAGGACTCTAGGAGATACCTAGTAGGAACATTTTATCTCCCTTATTACGGGTGTATGTTGAGTTGGGTGGAGCATGGTTCACGAGTATTGGTGGACCCAGTAACATATTAATAATAGTGAATATATTTGGGGTAGTTAATACCATTTCTCAGTTACTGATATTATCTTGACGTGTGTAGTTTAATATTTCTTAAATAATTTTGATAGTATTGTTTTTTGAATGTTTGTGTCATTAAGTGGAACCAGAGTGATACTGTGATTTGATTCTTTTAATGCATCTAATTTTTCTTCATAATTCTGATCTCAGGTATAACCTTTGTTCCCCACAGTAGTGGTTAAGTTAGGTTAGGAAGTGTGCATCTGTTGGGGTGATATAATTTTGTTGAGTGCCCTTAAGGCCTATTCATTGCAGGGTATTTAATTTCTTATTTTTTATTACCATTTCCTCAGTGACTGATATTATTTTGTTGAAAGCCCTTAAGGCCTATTCATTGTAGAGTATTTAATTTCTTATTTTTTATTACCATTTCCTCAGTGACATATTATTTTGTTGAAAGCCCTTAAGGCCTATTCAGTGTAGAGTATTTAATTTCTTATTTTGTAATACCATTTCCTAAGTGACTGATATTATTTTGTGAAAGCCCTTAAGGCCTGTTTCATGTGTGCAAGCAACATTTCTTAATACTTCAAATTTATTGTTGCCTGAGTTTCTAATAATTTCTATATCATGTATAACTTTTATTCCCAGAGTAGTTGTTTTAAGTTCAAGTTAAGGGGTGTGCATATTGGTGTACCATTATTTGATTGTGTTTGTAGTGTTGGAGGGAATATAAGTGTCTAAATTTTACAGTGTGTCTCATTCATCCCAGTCACAGACGCTATCCTTCCACGGGTCACGGACAATTCATTTTGTTTAGTAGATTTAAGTGTTCTTGTGCTGGTTCGGGATTTTTCTCAAAGGGGCGCTTCCACTGCCATTACCATCTTATAATCTTTAATAAACCCCAAGTCCAGTAAATTCCGACCGGTTACATATATATATATATATATATATATATATATATATATATATATATATATATATATATATATATATATATATATATATATATAGAGTTTCTCTTGACCATTGTATTTATTTGTTACTTTCATTTTCTTCATTTCCGCAATATTTTTTAAGACAGGGTATTTATTTGATCATTTTATTTGTCTAATAGTTTACACATAATCCAACGTTTGCATTAGAAAGCAGCGCTCTTATATAAGTCCTTCTTTATGTTAATTATAGCTTGGGGTGGGCGTATAGGTAGGGGCAGGCCTATAGGCAGGCGCTGGCTGATAACTGGGGGCGGGTTGGTAGGCTGAGTACTGTGCCTCACCCTCATATTCAACTTGAGCCACGTAACCGGAGTCGCCGTTCACGGTGTAGGTAACCCTCTGCAAACGACCGTCGGGAAGCTGAACATAATAGGATCCCTGAGTATCGTATCCATTACGACCTTCGTTGTGGCCGTAGTCGTTGCCGGAGTTTGCGTCGTTCACTGACCAGTCAAAGTTGTACTGGGCAGGACCCTGGAAGTCAAAATGATACACAAGTCAAGTTATAATTGTAGCATCTCATGGAAATAAATAAAAAATATCGTAACTTAAGGACAAGGACAATTTAACGGATTATATAGTTTCTTTTTATCATAATTATATTGAAAAATAAAAATCGTAGAGAAAATATGATTCAGTCATAAGATATAAACCATGAGGTGTGAGGGAAGAACGAGACTGGTGTCCACTGATGGACGCGCCAGGTTTATATACCGGAGGCTCCGCCCATCTTGTCGTGACGTTAAATGTAAGAGGGAAAGCAACAGAGACCTTGACCCTGTTAGTGACCAGGGGACTTGGCCACCATTTAACAACTTGCTGAGGAGGCCAGAGAAAAGATAATACATGAGGAGCTTAATGACATCCATCACACTCCTAGAACGAAATCGGTCATATTTCTTTTTAGCATTTGAAGCATCTTGTATCGCTTCACTCATGAGGATGTTCATATGTGTGATTTATGATTGAGTGATTTCTATTTTGGAGTTGCACTTTTATAGAGAATCAATGAGTTCTTATGCTTACTTATGGGGAAAGGGTATATTTTTTATATTTAATAATTTTCTACTTCACATTTGTGCTGTTGCTTTTTGTTGTTACTAGTGATTCCTCCGCTGCATCATATACTGACACCCCTTAAACATCTCATACTGAGTAAGCTAGTGAATATCTTAACAATGCTCAGAAGCAGCCTAGTAAAACTTAAATGCAACGATTTTTAATATATGTGGTTGAATAAATCCAATTAACTGTACGGCATTAAAATACAAGAGGTGGAGTGCGTGTCACAGTTATTGTAAAATCGTGTCATAAGACCAATGTCAGGCTAATTGTGAAACGGACTCCTTCGTATAAATTATGTGTCTCATGTTTAAGATAAAAACATAACTGTTGTAATGGATGCCGATCAAATCTACCAAACCAATATCTTCGGAATTGATGTCTTATTGTGGATTAACAGTTGATCAGCTTTTTTTTTTATATTTTGTACTAATTTGTTTCAACTGTAGATAATTAATTTGTTGTTCACCTCATTTTAGGGGTGTCAATTTAGGTGTGCAAAGTAATAAGTTTAGAGTTTGAAAGACAACTAGTAAATAAATTATACATTTGTGTATGCTAAATCGAAATATGGCTTCAAAATCCGGATTTGACCACCCCGAGCTATTTATATTTTGAGTAGAAATTCACGAAAAACTTGCAATTTTTGCATATTTGTATTCTATATAACGACATTTTATGAGAGAGTCAGGTTACCAGAAAGGTTTTAAGAACTTTACCAAGGTGGTCATGTCTTCCTTGTTCCTGTTTATGGACATGAGTTCCCTACAGGCTACCTGGCCCCTGGTGTACGCCTCTCTCCTCTCCTTTCAGTAAACATTTTGTGCTGCTTCAGTTGTCATCCTCACACACCTCTCTACTGACTGTGTGTGTGAGGGCCATGCAGGAACTTCCATTGGTCTATCCAGAAACTCCATGATTGCAGCAGTGGTGAGGGAACAAGTCAGTGGAGGCTCGGTTACTCCAGAGTTCCATTCAATAAGCTCCGAGAGTTTCGTGGATTATGGGTTAACGTCAGGAGTCCTCCTGGATCTGACACTGCATTCTCCTACTTGTGTGTCCTTATCTCCTTCACCTCTGATTTCCAGTATCCTTTTCACAGCTTTCCTCCTCTCCTCCTCCACCTCATTGCACAGTATGGCCTGGAGCACAGCCTCAGAGTGTGCATACCATGCTGATATCTTTACTGTAGGCATCACTATTCCTACCACATCCTTCGTCGGACCCTTTGAGCAGTTTCAGCTGGCACAGTACATGCTTGGGACCCTCCACCCAGCTCTGATTTAACTATGAATTCCACAATTTTCCTCAGATGTTTCAGGCCTTCAGCTCATGTTTGGAAATCCACAATTTGCAGAACCTTAGAGCAGTGGTGAGCCACCTACTGTGACAGACTGGCCCAATCTCCAAGAGAGCTAGACTCTGAGTTACCTCTCCTGATCTGATGGCAGTGATGATTCTGTAGCCATATGTTTGGTCTGTGCTGAGATCCTTGACTACCTCCTGAGCGAGATTGGGTAGAGGAGGACCAACAGTGATCCTCGTGAAGTTTGGGTTGATCTCCAGTTCAATGGCAGTGTCTAACACCTTCCCTAGGGGCCCGACCTCCTGTTGTTGCTCAATGTCTCTTCATCCAGTACAGTCACTAGGTGTCTGAGACTCAACTCCCCTGTGTGCAAGTCACAGACAATCCACACCAACTTCCTGCCGAGCTTGGCCTCCACATAATGCATTACTCCTCCCTCCCAGCCAGTATTCACATTCGTGCTATCACCTCCTATGGCCAAAAGGATCTGGTCTGCTCCTCTCTCTTTTAGCCAGTTCACTAAATGATCAACAATGACCTCAGCATGACTTCTCTCCTCTGTAGCTTCCTCTGGTATAAAATGCCACAAGTATTTCCCGCCTGGTTCATTGCACACTGTGTAGTGTGTTTCTTTAATTAAAGCTTATTCTGCATAAAACAATGAAGAGAGTAATGTTGAAATGTCCTTATTATCTAAGATTATAGATCTAAAAGAATTTATATCAATATGATCAGTGAGGTTTCGACAATAACGATTTAGATGAACTAAGCTGTGAATAGAATGAATATTCCTAATACAAGTTGAATGAAAACTTAAACCTCTGTACTATATACAGTACAGTGTGGTTGAGCAAAGAGTACATTAAATTGGAGGATGAAATCCATGGATAATTCTACACCATAATTCCTCTATGGTAAAATGTCCGGTTTGCATAGTTTCCATGTTACAATACATTTAAGATGTATTAATGAGAGTGAATTTGAAGTGAAAACCCCTCCCCCCTGTAAATGACTTTATCTCATTCGGTCGTCACGGTCCCTATTTCATTGCACCTGTGTCAGCCATCTGTATAATACTGTACTGCTGTATATAAGACATCTAAGAATAAATTAATACAAAAACCTTTCGGTGGTTTCACATCAAATTCACTCTCATTAATACAACAGCTTCAATGTATTGTAACATGGAAACTATGCAGAAACTGACATTTTATCACAGAGACGTTGTGGGTTAGAATTATCCAAGGATTTCATCCTCCAATTTAATGTACTCTTTGCTGAATCACTCTTATAAAGTATTTAATTACTCAGGACCCTAAGAGTATTGAAGCGGATAATGTAAATAGTGTGTATATGAGGAAGTCAACTGCGTGTGTTCAGCGAGGTTATCATCAGCTATACGAGAATTACAAATATTAAATATATGTTTCATATCTCTCATCCATCAGGCAGTGCTTTTAGCTCTTATAATTTTTCCTACCAAGGCTATAATACGTCTAATATTTTTCATATATATATATATATATATATATATATATATATATATATATATATATATATATGTAATATTCAGAAATTTCAAATGCCCCGCCATTAGCGAAACTGAGCGTTCAAGGTCGTCTGAGGGAAGAGAGCGCTCCCCGCACATAGCGAGAGGTTGTGGAACTAGGCCTATATGATATTAAATGTAATTTGCCGAATTAATAATGATGCGATTCATGAAGTTAAGGGACTATTATTGAATTTGAAATTATTATAGATCGTTTATCAGTCTGAATAATGTTACGGGTGTCCCAAGGAGTTATTAGTTAGGCGGAAAATATGTCACGTAGGCCTAAGCTAACGCCTTGAGAGGACGCGACGCTGGCTCTCTCTCAGTCACGGGGAAGCATTCAGACAAACAAGACGTCCCTGCACGTCCGTCACAGAAATAGTCACGTGGCCTAGTCACCTGTGTTGCACTATTGCAGTATAACAAGTAAGTCTCATTCGATCTCAGACAGGGTTAGATAGGGCAGTGGTAAAGTTAACAAGAGCTAACAGTGAGTTCATTTCAGGGTTTCCGTCAGAACCCACTTGACCGCGAGTTTGACTGCGAGAAGTTGGCTGCGAGAGACTGACTGCCGTTTGAGACTGCCGTTGATGATTGAGGCTTGGCGATTGTCGCCTTCGGAACGATCAGTGTAGGCTTGTCACTGGTTAGCGGGGTAGCAAAGGATCTCTTGAGTGAACGAGTGCTCCCGACAACTAAAACGACACGGGACCAGCATCAGCAGTGGGTGATCAGTTCTTACCACGTGGGTGCACAACACCACGTGTCCTCGGTCAGCTAGAAGTGTTACCTACTGGCCATAGACACCTGCTGGCGTTCTCTCTTCCTGCCCATGGACGCACTGGGAGTACACTGAGGCTATCTGAGTAAATTAATGGTCACACACTGAGACCATGAGTCTAGGACTCTAGGAGATACCTAGAGGAACATTTTATCTCCCTTATTACGGGTGTATGTTGAGTTCTGTGGAGCATGGTTCACGAGTATTGGTGGACCCAGTAACATATCAATAATAGTGACTATATTTGTGTGTAGTTAATACCATTTCTCAGTTACTGATGTTATCTTGACGTGTGTGGTTTAATATTTCTTAAATAATTTTGATAGTATTGTTTTTTTAATGTTGTGTCACTAAGCGGAACCAGAGTGATACTGTGATTTAATTCTTTTAATGCATTTAATTTTTCTTTATAATTCCAATCTCAGGTATAACCTTTGTTCCCCAGAGTAGTGTTTAAGTTAGGTTAGGAATTGTGCATCTGTTGGGGTGATATAATTTTGTTGAAAGCCCTTAAGGCCTGTTTCATGTGTGCAAGCAACATTTCCTAATACTTTAAATTTATTGTTGCCTGAGTTTCTAATAATTTCAATATCATGTATAACTTTTATTCCCCAGAGTAGTGTCTTAAGTTCAAGTTAAGAGGTGCGCATATTGGTGTACCATTATTTGATTGTGTTTGTAGTGTTGGAGGGAATATAAGTGTCTAAATTTTGCAGTGTGTCTCATTCATCCCAGTCACAGACGCTATCCTTCCACGGGTCACGGACAAGTCATTTTGTTTAGTAGATTTAAGTGTTCTTGTGCTGGTTCGGGATTTTTCTCAAAGGGACGCTTCCACTGCATTACCAACTAATAATCTTTAATAAACCCCAAGTCAAGTGAGAAATTAAAGTCCAGTAAATTCCGACCGGTTACATATATATATATATATATATATATATATATATATATATATATATATATATATATATATATTACACATGTTGGTTATTAATATTATTATTATTATTAATATTACACAACGTATACACACATATATATATACACACATACACATAATACATATATATATATATATATATATATATATATATATATATATATATATATATATATATATATATATATATATATATATATATATATATATGTGTGTGTGTGTGTGTGTAACAGCATCATTTATATTATATTAAATAGTTACCCAAGTGTATAATACCAAAGTATTCACCAAGTTGTTCAATTGTGCCTCAGCTGCTGACGTTATTCATGGCTGAGGTTGCAGTTCCTTCGGGGAGCAAGCGAGGGCAGGCTGAGGTCAGCTCATGTTAGCACAACAGGATATATGACGTGTTTTCTTTCTCACACTCCTTAGGCCTGCTCCTCCCTCTCACTCTTGGTTAAGAGATCAGACTCTTATTTTTGTTACCCAGAGAACACCTCACTTAAGCGTTCTCCTGTGTACGTACAATAAGACATTTCCCGTAGTAGAGAAAGTATAATATATTCTCAACTGAACTAAGGAAATGTAGAACTATATTTTTCTACAATAAAGAAAAACCAACAAAGTGTTTACTTCAGGCGTGCCACTTATTAATTCCAGAACTAATATATATATATATATATATATATATATATATATATATATATATATATATATATATATATATATATATATATATATATATATATATATATATATTGTGTGACCGGATTAGAAGAAGAATCGGTCAGGCACTCAGAAACAAACGAATCAAATGATTCCTGTTACTTAAGTGGCACTTTAAGTGAATCATCAACAAACAAGCAATTACAAGAAAATTAAGAGGACAGTGGCTATAAACATTTGCAGAACGTATACATAGAGGCACAATGGTAACAAAAACATTATAAAATATTGCCAACTTAGCAGTCAACCCTCAGTGACACACGCTACTGAATGTTACCCCGACCGGAACCGAGAGCAGCCGAGCCTACCTGAGTGTTGGCTGAGAGTACTACCAGCTAACACTACATCACCAGAGATTATGGAGGTTGTCAAAGTGGTTCCAGACAACCAAACAATCTCTTGCTTAAACAATCAAGACTCGTCGGTGTGCAACAGAGGACAGCCCCAGGTCAGCCCCCCGGCTGATAGCACCAACCCAGAGGTCAGGCCCAGATCAGCCGTCAGCTGACTGCCGCAAGATCCAGGTCAGCACCTCAGGTGGATCGCCGTAAGACGTGATGTCATCCCTCCCTGGGAAGGACGTCATTGACTCCTGACAGCATAGCCAGCACGAAGCTATACGGGCTCTCCAGTCAAGTAGATCACAAAGAATCATCATTTTATAAACTACACAAACACAAGTGAAATTCAAGAGAACTTCACATGTAGTAAATATATATATATATATATATATATATATATATATATATATATATATATATATATATATATATATGTATATATATTGATGTGCGCAGAAGCAAAATTAGATAAACATATTTATAAAGTACGCCTTTCTAATTACAAAAGATATATATATATATATATATATATATATATATATATATATATATATATATATATATATATATATATATATATATATATATATATATACATATATATATATATATATTTTTTTTTCATTAGCCCAATAAAGCACGCGGATCATATACAATCAACACCTCAACCCGCCAGGATTCGAACCCACGGCCCACGAGCCCATGACTGACTGGGGAACGCTACCTCTGGACCACCCGGATACTAATATGAAATATAACTGTAGGTGCGCGTGATCCAAGTATATGCTGAAAACCATAAGGAAAGAAGAAAGCACGAAGCTCCCAAGCGCTTTCGTGTAATTCACATCTTCAGGGGTGAGTACAGACTAAGGAGTAATACTTGACAAGGCTAATATATACAGTAGAGGAGAGTGAGATCAAGTCCCTTGGGGACAGCAGGTGACCACAATGTTCAGGTCATAAGGCAGTGACCCAACCTGCGCAACAAACAAAAAACAAAAAATCAAAACACAATGAATAACGACAAACACAGAACACTTACCATCATACAACACAACGTCCGCAACTGGGAAACAAATAAAAACAACCTTGCAAACACATACCTCAGCATTGATCCGGACATAATTTTAATAAATACTCATGGCAATTCAAATTCCATTAAAATAATAATATTTGGATATACAACCTACCAAAGAAATAAATCAGAAGAATTAAATGATGGCGTGGCCATTGCTGTAAAACACAGACTCAAACATCAAATCATCGACGATTTCGTGGACGAATTCCTGGGAATCAAAATAACTACCACACTTCGAGAAATAGCAATAGTCAAAGCATATTTACCGCCAAGAAGGAACTACCTACCGGCCCCAGACTTAATAAAACTATTGAACTACAACTGCCCAACATATATAATAGGAGATTTAAACCCAAGGCATCCGATATTCGGCAACGGAAACAGGAACAGGGTAAGCACTGCACAGCATACCATAATAAACACAGGGAAGTTCATCCACCTAGGACCACACTTCACCACATTCATTGGCATTAACAAAACAACAACCCCGACAAAGTCTTCACCAATAACAAGGCATTCCTGAATTACCATATAAAACAAGGACCAATAACTACCAGTGACCACATCCATATGATGATAAAACTATTCACAAGCCCAATCCAAGTACCAACAACCCCACGTTTCCAAATGCACAAAGCAGACCGGGAAGGTTACAGGAAGCTTCTAGAACAAGTTAAGATCCCAGATCTCCAAGGCAAAATACTAGAAGATATAGACAACGAAACAGATACCCTTACACTTAACATCAAAAAGGCAATAGAGAACAACATACCAATCACAACATATCGAACGCTACCACACATCAGGACATCTCATGAGTTGCGAATGCTCCAAGTACAATACAATAACATAATGATGTACATACAAAACTATCCACCAACAACAGAGCTTATTAGAAACTTAAGGCAAAGACAACAAAAGTTAAGAGATGAAAGCCTGATAGCACACCAACAGATATGGAACGAACTAATAAACAACCTGGATACCACAAGAAATGACAAGAACTTCTGGCAGAGAGTAAACAAAATTCTAGGAAACGACAAACCCCAACAAAAGTACATTAAATACCAAAACTGGAATCATTGCAGAGAGATGGCTGAAAAGATAAATAGGATAACCCCATACCATGTGGTGGACAAAACCATGCTCAACACAATAGAACCAATTACAGAAAGAGAACTGCTACACTACATCAGACACACTAAAGAAAAAGCACCAGGATTCACAAAAATCACAAGAAATATGATCCTATACCTTCCCAACAACTGCACACAAGGCATCCTTGAAATATTAAACTCAGCAATGGCAAGTGGATACTCCATTGATGCATTCAAAAACGCAACACTCATATTCATACTGAAACCAGCCAAAGACCACACTCAAGTAATTAACTACAGACCGATTTCTCTACTCGAAGTTATAGGAAAACTATTTGAAAAGGCAATAAACAAGAGAATCAGAAAACACAGGAGCGAAAACGGACTACTAAACCCTAGACAACACGGATTCACTGAAAGAAAGGGAACACATACTGCACTAGCCATAATCACGGAAACGTTTGCCAACAAGAAAGCAGAAAGGAACCAAGTCAACATTGTATTAAGAGACGTTACGAAAGCGTTCGATAAAGTATGGCACCTAGGATCAAAATTTAAACTGCTTCAATTAAATCTTCCAGATCCACTAGAAAAAATCGTTTGTGACTTCCTAGACCTAGACGATCGCACGGCACAAATACAAATTGGCAGCTATATAGGACCACCCATAGAGCTGAAAAGTGGAGTACCCCTAGGCAGTGTCCTTTCACCCACGCTGTACAATATCTACACAGCAGACCTACCAGATTACATAAGAACATAAGAATGGAGGAAACTGCAGCGGGCCTATTGGCCCATACAGGGCAGTCCCGTTTACACCCAACCCCTATTGCTCATTTGAGCATCCAACCTATGTTTGAAGCAATTCAGCGTATTCGAATTAATGATGATATTTGGTAACTTGTTCCATTCATCCACTACTCTGTTTCCAAAACAGTGTTTACCTATTTCACGCCTAAATCTAAATCTGTCTTATTTAAAACCATTGTTAAGAGTTCGCTCCAGGTTGGACAATTTGAGAACCTTTGCAATGTCCCCTTTGTTTAGCCCTGCCTTCCACTTATACACCTCTATCAGGTCGCCCCTCGCTCTACGTCTCTCAAGGGAGTGCAAATTAAGGTTCCTAATGCCCGGGATTAGTCTTGTCATTCTCCTCTGAATTCTTTCCAAGGATTCTACATCCATTCTGTAATACGGTGACCAGAACTGAACTGCGTAATCCAGGTGTCGTCTCACAAGAGCAAGATACAGTTTTAGGATGACCTCGCTAGTCTTGTAACTAACACTCCTTTGTATGAACCCAAGTACTTTATTAGCCTTGTTACGAGCAAAACACATTGTTTACTTGGCTCAAGGTTCCTACTTATCATTACTCCTAAATCTCTCTCGCAGTCGGATTTATTCTATGGCATCGTTGTTCATCTGGTATCTGGTTTCCCTGTTTACATCTCCTATACTGAGTACTTTACATTTGTCCACATTGAATTTCATCTGCCATTTTTCAGACCATTCGAAAATTTTTTTTAGATCTTCCTGTAGTTTTGCTGAGTCCTCGTCAGATTTAATAACACGTCCTATTTTAGTGTCATCAGCAAATTTACTTATGTTGCTGTCTATGCCGATATCTATGTCGTTTATGTATATAATGAATAATAATGGTCCAAGTACTGAGCCTTGGGGAACTCCACTTGTGACGTTGCTCCAATGGGACTTAGTGCCGTTAATGCTCACTCGCTGTTTCCTGTCCTGTAACCATGCCCTAATCCATTTAAGGATATTACCTTTGATGCCATGAGCTTCTACCTTTCTAATTAGTCTTTCGTGGGGGACTCTGTCGAAGGCTTTGCTAAAGTCGAGATATACCACATCATAATTGTGCCCCTCGTCCACCGATTCGAAAACTGATGAAAAAAATGTTAATAGATTAGTTAGGCAAGAACGTCCGCTTAGAAGCCATGCTGGGAATCATTGATCAATCGGTGCTTCTCCTCCAGGTGATTTCGAATAGAGTTTAGAAATGATTGCTTCCAGTAATTTGCCTACTATTGATGTTAGACTGATTGGGCGGTAGTTAGAGATATGATCTATCCCCTTCTTGGAAAATCGCATACATTCGCTATCCTCCAGGATTCTGGTACTACACCTGTTTTTAATGACATGTTAAACAACTTTGCTAAGGGCATACTAAGCTCTTCCTTACATTCCTTTAATACTCTGGCAAATATCTCATCGGGACCAGGTGACTTATTAGGCTTTAGTTTGTCTATTTGCTTATTAACATCGTTACTAGTCACTACTATCTCACTTAATTTGTTTTCTTCACTATCTCTGAATAGAGTCGGTGCCTAGGGTATCATGTTTAAATTTTCGGTGGTAAAAACTGTTGAAAAATATTTATTCAAATTATTGCTCATTTCTCCGTCGTTATCAGTGAGCTCGCCGGAGTCTGACTGTATTGGTCCAATCTTTTCTCGTGTTTTAGTTTGATACATTTGGTAGAATCCTTTGGGGTTTGTCTTTGCCTCCCTTGCTATCCTTACCTCATTATTCCTCTTTTTGCCTTCCTTATCTGGGTTTTAACCCTACTCGCCAATACCCTATAATAGTCCCGGAGGTGGTTTTCGCCACGATTTATCCTTCTACCTATAGCCTTCCTTTGGCCAATGATGTTCTTTAAATAATTATTTATCCATTTAGGGTTAATACATAAGTTTTGTAGACGATATGAAACAAATCATCACATACCCCGGCAAATCAACAGCAATAATGGCATAACATACTGTCAGCGCAATAGAGTAAATCAATCAGTACGATAAAAAGTGAAAGATACAAACGAACACCAACATGTTCAAAATAATACCAGTCGCTAAAAGGAAAAAAACATAGTAGACAACAAAGTAATTCCATATGCCATGGAAGGCACTGTCCTAGGACTGAAGATAACAACAAAAGGCTACAAAACCTTCATCACCGAAAAACTAGCAAAAACCAGAAACATGGTAATTAAATTAAAACGCTTCAGAAACATGTCAGCAAAAAACAAGTTAAAATTATATAGAGCCTTTGTCCAATCCCGACTAGTATATCCACCAATTCCTCTACTTGCAATAAAACAAACAAACATAAAGAAACTGCAGACAATTCAAAACTTAGTCATAAGGGATGTATACAACAACAGATATCCTGATATAGTCACCAACCGTCAACTACACCAACGAGTCGCAAATAGAACCCCTAAACGTTTACCTACACCAACACTCAAAAAGAATATGGATCACATGAAGAATTGTCACCCCAGCGTTTGGCAGGGTGACAATTCTTCAGGTGGGATATCCTGGGGTGACGATTCTTCAGGAAGCAACACCTGGTGTGACAATTCTTCAGGTGGGGTCAGGACCCTCCATGGTTGTAAATCTTCAGGTGAGTGGAGTCAGGACCCTCCAATCAGGTAGGAGGACTATATAATGCCAAACAAAAACTTACCTGAATTATAACTCCACTAAGTATATAAGAATAGGATGTTTTTTTGCCCGGTCTAATATTTTACTTCAGAAGTGGGTTCATGTTATGCATCTTTGGAGTGAGCGTATTGGAGAAACAGCAGCAGGCCATCGGGTTTTTCTGATAATCCTCTAGATGCATAACTCAAAGTAATATATTTATGTTATTCTAATTATATTCACTGTGGGCTGGGGTGACGATTCTTCAGGTGGACATTCTGGGGTGACGACACTTCAGGTGATCCATATATATATATATATATATATATATATATATATATATATATATATATATATATATATATATATATATATATATATATGTATGCAAGTAAATCACTGTAGGTGCGTGTGATCTAGGTATATGCTGATAACCACAAGGAAAGAAGAAAACACGAAGTTCCCAAGCGCTTTCGTGTAATTCACATCTTCAGGGGTGAGTACAGACTAAACATAAGTACAAAACAAGGTGTATATATACAGAGGAGGGTGAGACCAGGTCCACAATGGTCAGGTATTAGGTAATGACCCTACTAATCTTTAAAAAACACTGCAGCGGTCGGTAGTCAGGTCAGAGGGTAAGGTGACCCAACCTTCTCACCTGGTTACAAATCTTCTTAATTACAAAATTGTCCAGTTTGTACATACCATTACTCAAATTCATGTTGACTGCTTCGGTATGTTTAATGAGACTAGATTCTATAATGTTCCTACTGTCAATTGAATTGCAAGGTAATATTGAAGAGGCATTATTCCTTGCTGGTGAGGTCGTTGATTATATGTTCAAAGTCCGCGTGTTATATGGACTAAAAATGAAGTATATATATATGCACCTCGCGTTTCATACCAGCTGGATTCGGTAAAATGCTACTGACACCACATAAGAGGCACGGGCAGTTTCCCAATGAGGTTCACGGCGCCATCAGCTCGATGAACAGGCTTTGTGTGAAATATAACAGAGTCTAGAACTGCTTTTAGTGTCCTTGTCGCCTAGCCGGTAAGCGTTCCCTAGTCACACCCAGTAGGTCGAGGGTTCGATTCCTTGCTGGTGAGGTCGTTGATTATATGTTCAAAGTCCGCGTGTTATATGGACTAAAAATGAAGTATATATATGTACCTCGCGTTTCATACCAGCTGGATTCGGTAAAATGCTTCTGACACCACATAAGAGGCACGGGCAGTTTCCCATTGAGGTTCACGGCGCCATCAGCTCGATGAACAGGCTTTGTGTGAAATATAACAGAGTCTAGAACTGCTTTTAGTGTCCTTGTGGCCTAGCAGGTAAGCGTTCCCTAGTCACACCGAGTAGGTCGAGGGTTCGATTCCTTGCGGGTGAGGTCGTTGATTATATGTTCAAAGTCCGCGTGTTATATGGACTAAAAATGAAGTATATATATGTACCTCGCGTTTCATACCAGCTGGATTCGGTAAAATGCGACTGACACCACATAAGAGGCACGGGCAGTTTCCCAATGAGGTTCACGGCGCCATCAGCTCGATGAACAGGCTTTGTGTGAAATATAACAGTCTAGAACTGCTTTTAGTGTCCTTGTGGCCTAGCCGGTAAGCGTTCCCTAGTCACACCCAGTAGGTCGAGGGTTCGATTCCTTGCTGGTGAGGTCGTTGATTATATGTTCAAAGTCCGCGTGTTATATGGACTAAAAATTCAGTATATATATATATATATATATATATATATATATTAGGGTGGTGTGACCGTTGCCCTCCAAAAATAAAAAAATATGGTCCTACAATGCTGTTCAAAGTTTTAGTGTTGTGTATTTATCTTGGAAACACCTGTAATGGCCCCTGTCTCATCAACAGAACGTATTATATAAATGGGTTCTTACATCTGATTTGTATTCAGATTCACCACCTGTAACTTTCCACTAACTATGAGTAAGACATGAACTGATCACGTGAAGGGTAACTTTCCCAAGAGGGAGAACCTCATATGTCAGCATCTATGTAAGGGCGCACTAGTGCGATGCCTTAGTAAGTCATTCACACCAACTTTTATCGAACGGACGTTGATTCACGTTTATATACATAAACGCCGTCCTCTTTCTCATTCACGCATAAATAGTGGAAATTACGGTTGATGTACACTCAGGAATTATAAACATAATACTTTTATAATAAAACAAGAAATTTCAATTGGGTTTCGTTACCAAAAGCCCAATTATATTATATGTGTACCAACCTGGTTAACTGGGGAATTAACCAACGTAACATATACATAAGAACATAAGAATGGAGGAAACTGCAGCGGGCCTATTGACCCATACTGGGCAGTCCCGTTTATACCCAACCCCCTTTTGCTCATATAAGCATCCAACCTATGTTTGAAGCTATCCAGTGTATTCGAGTTAATGATGATATTTGGTAACTTGTTCCATTCATCCACTACTCTGTTTCCAAACCAGTGTTTACCTATTTTACGCCTAAATCTAAATTTGCCTAATTTAAAACCATTGTTACGAGTTCGCTCCTGGTTGGATAGTTTGAGTACCTTTGTAATGTCCCCTTTGTTTAATCCTGACTTCCATTTATACACCTCTATCATGTCGCCCCTCGCTCTACGTCTCTCGAGGGAGTGCAAATTAAGATGCTTTAACCTGTCTCTGTATTCAAGGTTCCTAATGCCCGGGATTAGTCTTGTCATTCTCCTCTGGATTCTTTCCAATGATTCTATATCCATTCTGTAATACGGTGACCAGAACTGAACTGCATAATCCAGGTGGGGGTCTCACAAGAGCAAGATACAGTTTTAGGATGACCTCGCTAGTCTTGTAACTAACACTCCTTTGTATGAACCCAAGTATTTTATTAGCCTTGTTACGAGCAAAACACATTGTTTACTTGGCTTAAGGTTCCTACTTATCATTACTCCTAAATCTCTCTCGCAGTCGGATTTCTCTATGGCATCGTTGTTCATCTGGTATCTGGTTTTCCTGTTTACATCTCCTATACTGAGTACTTTACATTTGTCCACGTTGAATTTCATCTGCCATTTTTCAGACCATTCGAAAAATTTGTTTAGATCTTCCTGTAGTTTTGCCGAGTCCTCGTCAGATTTGATAACACGTCCTATTTTAGTGTCATCATCAGCAACTTACTTATGTTGCTGTCTACATGATATCTATGTCGTTTATGTATATAATAAACAATAATGGTCCAAGTACTGAGCCTTGGGGAACTCCACTTGTGACGTTGCTCCAATGGGGATCTTTAGTGCCACACTGCTCACTCTCGCCAGCCTGTCCTGTAACCACGCCCCATCCATTTAAGGATGTCACCTTGATGCCATGAGCTTCTACCTTCTAATTAGTCTTCGGGGACTCTGTCGAAGGTTTTGCTAAGGTCGAGATATACCACATCATAATTGTGCCCTTCGTCCACTGATTCGAAAACTGATGAAAAGAATGTTAATAGATTAGTTAGACAAGAACGTCCGCTTGTGAAGCCATGCTGGGAATTATTGATCAATCGGTGCTTCTCCAGGTGATTTCGTATAGAGTTTGAAATGATTGCTTCCAGTAATTTGCCTACTATTGATGTTAGACTGATTGGGCAGTAGTTAGAGGATAGTGATCTATCCCCCTTCTTGAAAATCGGTATTACATTCGCTATCCTCCAGGATTCTGGTACTACACCTGTTTTTAAGGACATGTTAAACAACTTTGCTATGGGCATACTAAGCTCTTCCTTACATTCCTTTAATACTCTGGCAAATATCTCATCGGGACCAGGTGACTTATTAGGCTTTAGTTTGTCTATTTGCTTACTAACATCGTTACTAGTCACTACTATCTCACTTAATTTGTTTTCTTCACTATCTATGAATAGAGTCGGTGCCTCGGGTATCATGTTTAGATTTTCGGTGGTGAAAACTGTTGAAAAATATTTATTCAAATTATTGCTCATTTCTCCGTCGTTATCAGTGAGCTCGCCGGAGTCTGACAGTATTGGTCCAATCTTTTCTCGTGTTTTAGTTTGATACATTGGTAGAATCCTTTGGGGTTTGTCTTCGCCTCCCTTGCTATCCTTACCTCATTATTCCTCTTTGCTTTCCTTATCTCGGTTTTAACTCTACTCGCCAATACCCTATAATAGTCCCGGAGGTGAATTTTGCCACGATTTATCCTTCTACCTATAGCCTTCCTTTGGCCAATGATGTTCTTTAAATAATTATTTATCCATTTAGGGTCATTGTTGTCTGATCTGAGTTTTTTGTATGGTATGTTCTGCCTTTGTGCATTAAGTAACTCACTATTTAAATTATCGTGGAACTCGGCAATCTCAGATCTCGTTATCAGGTCGGTGTCATCTGTCAGGTTCACGGCCAAGCGCGACACCTCTCTCTCAGCTGCCTCTTTAAACTGTCAAAGTTTGCCCTTCTGAAATCTGGTACTTTAGTGGAATTTTCCTTACGTCTGCCCTGAAAATCTAACTGGAATCGAATTTCTTTGTGATAGCTGTTTGCAAGTTCGTTCCCTACCTCGACATTGCTAATGAGGTTTTCTCTGTTCGTCAGAACTAAATCCAGTATATTATTACCCCGTGTGGGTTAGGTTATATGTTGACTTAGGAAACAGTCCTGGATCGTCTCGAGAAAATCCTCTGATTCTGAGTTACCCGTAAGGACAGTCCAATCTATTTGGCCAAGGTTAAAGTCGCCTACTATACAGACTTTGTTGTGTATGGAAGCCCTGCGCATTTCATCCCAGATAAGTCGCTCATTGACGCTATCAAGATTGGGGGGTCTATATATTACCCCTGTGATTAATTTTTCCGGACCGTCGCTTAATTCTATCCAAATTGTTTCTGTATTCCTCTCAGTTTTTATTTCTTTATTTATTTCACACTTCAGATTATCCCTAACATAGATTGCTACTCCGCCTCCTTTCCTGGTCTGCCTATCGGTATGGAACAGTTTGTAACCCGTAATTTGGTATTCGACTGGTAATTCACGTGTGTCTAGGTTGATCCCTGTTTCAGTGAATGCAATTATATCGATTTCTTCGGTACATACCAAGGCCTTAATATCATCCATTTTGTTTCTCATACTTCTACTGTTCGCGTAGTATACATTTAAGTTAGTCGTGTTCTGAGTCCTTCCCTTACCGCGTTTAGTTTTAAACTCCCTGTCTAATCTAGTTTTGTCATCTCCTAACACTATTTCCCTGTAATCTTTCACCTTGTTTACCCGCTCCCACTGCAGTCTCCTCCACCCCCGTGCCCCTATGTTCTCTTAGCAGTTTAAAGACTTCGATATCTTTGACTGCGGTAATTTCTTCATATATATATATATATATATATATATATATATATATATATATATATATATATATATATATATATATATATATATATATATATATATATATATATACACTAGCAGAATCGCCGCCCTCCGGCGGCTCTTCCGCTATGCAATGGTAGGATGCCACCTTCCGGGAGGCTCCACATTGTCTCACTGCTCCGTCCCCAAAACTTCTTCTTCATTCAGTAGTTCATTAACGGTGTATGTAAGTTCTACCATGTTTTTCACTACAACGGTACAGCAAAGTATATTTTTTTTAGCATTAAACTGTTATTATTTTATTGTCTAATCATCACTACATATAACAACACCCATCATCATTGCATATAACATCATCCATCATCACTACATATAAGACCATCCAATATTAGTACATATAACACCATTCATCATCACTACATATAACACCACCCGTCATCACTACATATAACAATATCCATCATTACTACATATAATATCATCCATCATCACTACATATAACACCATCCATTATCACTACATATAACACCATTAATCATCACTACAGATCGGTAAAATAGTTTCCGAGAATGCGGATACACACGGTAGGACGCCACCCTCCGGGAGGCTCCACATTGTCTCACTGTAGTGCATTAGGGTAGACCACATTTTTGGTTTTGCCATTAGCAGCAAGTATGTACAGATTTTTGCCAGTTCTCACTCTGGAGCATCCAATATAGAAATGTCTATGAGAGAAGCTTTTTAGTTTTTCTTAGTTTAACAAATTTATTGGCAGAGCTTGTAGTACAGTTTGCCTATTCTGAGTAATTCAGTCAGGTCTTGACACTGAGGGTGCTATCATTTCTCACTGCCACGCAGGACAGAGGTTCATACACAAAGAAATACATTATAGTCATTAACAGCTATAAATGTATAGAGGTCAGATTCATATGGGTAATGTCACTGTTCACTGCCATGCAGGACAGAGGTTCGTACACACAGAGATGCATCATATTCATTGACAGTACATATACATATATGCACACACACACATACACATATACATACATATTCACATATACATACACATATACATGTACATATATATGCACATATGCACACATACACATATACATACACATATACACACATACATACATATACGTCGGTCAGATTCATGTGGGTCATGTCTCTCTTCACTGCCATGCAGGACAGATGTTCGTACACAAAGAATGCATCATATTCATTGACACTATATATAGGTCAGATTCATATGGGTAATGCCACTGTTCACTGTCATGCAGGACAGAGGTTCGTACACAAAGAAGGAAATGCATCATATTCATTAGCAGTATAGGTCAGTGGATCACATACATTGGAGTCATATTCTAATTGAAGACTAATCAGTGTGGGCTAGCAAATTTGGGATAAACAGCAAGAATGTCCCCAAGCACACCTGATTCAATGAAGTAATTACATAGTTGAAGATACAATAAGTCAGGTGGCCTGAAGTCTTTGACAGTGTCACATTCAATAATATAGTGTTCAAGGGTATGCTTTAAAGATTTATCACAAAGTTTACATGCTGAGTGTTCCGGTATGGGTACAGCGTTACTAACTTGCCAGGTGTGTCTGTATCCTTTCCTAATTCTGGCCACGACTACATCACATTGTCTGGTTCTGTCCTTATGCTGGCCATACCGGTACCTCTTGTCACAAAATTTTTCATATTTGCTAATGCTACAACTGTCAGGTCTCTCTGCATTTCTCACTTCTTCTAGATCAGAGTTCAAGATTCTGACTTGAACGTTTTTAGTTACAGCATTGGACAAGCCAAGGTCACGGTCAACAGTTTCTTTCTTACATGCCTCATTGGCCAGTCTATCAGCACGGTCATGATACCTGATTCCAACATGGGACGGAATCCACACAAATTCGATACGAAAGTTGTTCTCATTGGCAGTTATCACATTCCTTTTAATATCACATACAACTTTAGACATAGAGCCTGACGGGCTGTTCATTGATTTCAAAGCACTTTGAGAGTCACAGAATATCACCCCACCTCCATTTTCTTTGAGGTAGTCTGCGGCTAAGTAGATTCCAGTTAGTTCAGTTTGTGTTGTGCTGGCCCAGTTGTTCAGCCTTTGTTTGTTTGACACTATCATCTATTTTTCTTTATATATTACAATTGCACAGCCTGTTCTACCTGTGTTTGTCTGCACAGAACCATCAGTAAAAGCATAACATTCGCTTGATTTAATACTCTCTATGTGTCTGTTAATAGTTTCTAGTGTGACACAACTCACCACATCGGTGTTTAACATTTGCTTACTACCAACAGGAGTGTAATTAATAGGAACTGATATATCCAGCCAAGGAGCAATGGCATTAATAGGTTCGTCTGGGGTGATTGGGACATTCAGTTTCAAGAGATCTGCAACACTTTTATGGAAGGTTGGCGAGATGGTCGGGATTACTTAGATAGAACATCAACTCAGTTTGAGCTGTAGTTTGAGAACCATTGTTCTTCAAAACTTTGACCAAAACATGGTATTAAGTAGAGCTATCCTCTCAGATAGGGAGGGCAGTCCGACCTCTTTCCTCATGTTTACAATTCTGGTTGATTTTAGGCAACCTAAGATGATGCA
>NW_024739584.1:0-7448 GCF_018991925.1 Homarus americanus | reverse complement strand
CGTGGTTGTTATAATCATAGTCGTGGTTGTTATAATCATGGTCGTGGTTGTTATAATCATAGTCGTGGTTGTTATAATCATGGTCGTGGTTGTTATAATCATAATCGTGGTTGCTATAATCATAGTCGTGGCTGTTATAATCATGGTCGTGGTTGTTGTAATCATGGTCGGTGTTGTAAAAATCATGGTCGTGGTTGTTATAATCATGGTCGTGGTTGGTATAATCATGGTCGTGGTTGTTATAATCATGGTCGTGGTTGTTGTAACCATGGTCGTGGTTGTTATAATCATATTCGTGGGTGTTATAATCATGGTCGTGGGTAATATAATCATAGTTTTGGTTGTTATAATCATAGTCGTGGCTATTAAAATCATGGTCGTGGTTTTTATAATCATGGTCGTGGTTGTTATAATCATGGTCCTGGTTGTTATCATCATGGTCGTGGTTGTTATAATCATATTTGTGGTTGCTATAATCATGGTCCTGGTTATAATCATGGTCGTGGTTGTTATAATCATATAATCATGGTCGTGGTTGTTATAATCATGGTCGTGGTTGCTATAATCATGGTCGTGGTTGTTATAATCATGGTCGTGGTTGTTATAATCATATTCGTGGTTGCTACAATCATGGTCGTGGTTGTTATAATCATGGTCGTGGTTGTTATAATTGTAATGAGACGAATCTCACAAGAAGAAGATTACATATAGGTAGAATATTGATAGTATAAGAGTATAAAAGAGAGGAAGACTTTGGTAGCGTGCTCGTGATAGATATTTACACTTATCGTATCTTATACGTCAATACACATCTATTACGTCTTAAGGGCGACTTCTCAAACACTGCTTCGTTACAACTCTTTATTAATTACGAACATGACATGGACACATTAATAACACCTTCTATTGAAGTTACTAGGGCATTATAGTTACGTTACTAGGACATCATATTACGTTACTAGACACTCTGATTCTCGGACACGAACATGAAATGAATACACTTCCCACGTAAGTAACTCATCCCATGGAAAGCTCTGACAAAAACTCACGTGACCTAGGGGAGGCCTAGCAGGTGGTCCTGGGTTGTCTTTATGGGAGACTGCTTAGCTGGGCACCGGTGTGTCGAGGGCAACTCGCTCCTGACCGGAGGCGACCGGAGGCGGCTTGCCTCCGGCCCCTGACTTCTCTCTCGAGCAGGACTCGGGGCGTGGTAGCTGGCCCTTCTTGGTTACAAGACACACTCTCTCTCTGTCTCTCTCTCTCTCTCTGCTGAGGGAGGACTAGGACGTCCTATATATTGGGAGGCGAGCCGTCAGGTTGAGCTGATCGGGGGGAGGGGGGGCGGCGAAGGGTCTCCTTACATTTGCCCTCGCTAATGTAGGGTCAGGTCTGGACTTTTTCAGAGACTATAAGTTGTATCTTTTGGAGAAATCATCAGGTGGGGCCGTGTGACATGAGAGGCCCTGGTTGATTTGTGGCCTCTTGACTTGGGCTCGAGAGTTACATTTGACCTGGCTAATGTGAGGTCAGGTCTGGACTTCTTCTGCAATGTAGGTTATTGTGTATATTGGGAGAGAGTCGGCTGGTGCCTTCTTACATGTTTGTTGGGGCCGTGTGACATGGGAGGGGAGCCTGGCTGATTTATAACCCTTGGTCAGCCGTGAGAGTTACCCTACACTTTTGACCCCCCTAATGTCGGGTCAAGTCTGGACTGTTTCTGAGAACTGATGACACATTTAAAGTAGACAGTAACATCATGTGCAGTATCTAATATAGTCCCTGAGGCGATAATGCATCCTTACATTTTACAAATTATAACACTAGAGATGTATGTTTTTCTACTGGCATAGTTTGATCTGACAAAGCTTACTATACCTCCCGCCAAGATTAAAGCTTCTATGACAGGAGAAAAAAAATAAAATACATACACAGTAAGTGAACATAGAGTGATCTAAAGATCCTTCATATCTAGCATAGTGTCCGAGGCAAACTTGCAAATCACATTCTACAAACAATAACAGGTGTTACTTTGCCTAACCAGGCCGTGTCAAAATAAGAATTCGTCCCACTCAGTAGTATGTCTACAACATTGCATTTGGTAATACAAAACATTTATCAAAGGAACTCATAGAAAAAGTGACTAATCTTTTAAAAAAAAAAACATTCTTTGTCGTACATGATAACAAAAATCAGAGAATTAAATACAAAATACAAAATGCTCCTACTTCACATGTTAGGGTGTTATATCTTTTTAATGTACATCAACAACATCAACAATATCAGTACATTTGCTGGGTCCAGCATGGCTCAAGTCCTCCATCCAGCTGGTACCTGAAAATAGGGAATGCCGGCAGCACAACAGCGGTAGTAGGTTGGTCCTTCTGATGATCCACCTTGTCATCGTCGACTTTCTTCTGATGTCAGCACAGCGTGTCTTCTGTCTTCACATAGCACGTTTTTCTTTCTTCAATACCACACTTTGTAGGTCGTGTCACCACATCTTCTGACTTCTTCACACTTCCTCCTGGTTTCTATAATCTTCCAGATGATTTTTCTGTTCACCTGCGCTTCCTCTACATTTAGAGCATTTTCATATTCTAGATGAATTTTCTGTTCATCTGCGTTTCTTTATACATTTTCATTTTCATATTCCAGACGATTTTTCTGTTCATCTGCGTTTCTTTATACATCTTCGTTTTCCGTCATATTCCAGATGAATTTTTCTGCTCCATCTGTATTTCTTCTCTGCAACATCATCATTTTCAACATATTCCAGACGATTTTCTGTTCATCTGCCGTCGGCCCCCTCCGGCCGGGATGAAAGCCGGTCCACTGCTTGGGCTGTCGTCTCCTTAGATGACTGTAAGGCAGGTTCCGCGGACCAGGGCTCGCCCTCCGTACGTGAGTGTCGGCGAGACCAAAGACCGTCCTGTCTTACACCTTCCACAGTGGTGAATCCCTCCCTGGCTGGGCTCACCAGGGTTCGTTGTGTGGCGCTGCATTCCACACTCCTTAACTTCCTAAAGTAGAAAAATATAAAATCTTCTTAATCCTAGACCAGGGAGGACTTGAAAGAAGTGGGGTGGTGTGTGGCGGGTGTGGTGCTGCATTCATCACGCTTCTTCTTCTCTGCTTATATGTGCTGTGGTTGAATTCCGGCTAGCCATGGGGCGGTACTGTGTGTGACATTTGACAGAAACAATCCGAAAGGGATGATGGATTAGTTGGAAGTGTATCCGTAAAGAAAAGCAAATATTTACTTTATACGTTACGTCAATGTTTGGCAACTATAGTTTCCGTCACGACAATATTCTCATTAGGCTGGGTCGTGGAGTGAAGCTCTGCTCACTACATTGAATATTATTTATCACTACGCGTCAAAGAGTACATTACAAATCATACTAGCATAAAAACACACTGAGTGAAGCTCTGTAATTATCGCAATATTAAGTAACACTAACCACCGATTTCGAAGCATATCTCACAGGACAAAACATTGGTGGTCACACGGCGGGGCGGAGCGGGGCGAGAAACATTCAGGCATGATGCGCGCCTGGTGGGGTGAGGTGTAGAGTGGCGTAACCGGGGCGGAGGGGAGCGGAGCGGGGCGGAGCGGGGCGGGGCGGGGTAGGGCAGGGCGGAGCGAGGCGGGAACGGACGGGTACGGAGGGTGAGGTGAGGATTAGGACAAGGAGGAGGATGTACGTTGTAAGACATGTTAAGTCATAACAGTTAGTATAGACACAACTTCTATCACTAAAACACAATGGGTACATTTAAGACTGACCGACAATTAAAATGCACCTGGGATACTGAGAACTTCACAGAACGTGGGGGACACTGAGAAATTTTATTAAGCACTGAGCATATTCTGGAAGTGTTTTGCTAGTAACAATTCGCGTATACCACAACGAGAGACATTGACTTGAGCTGTAAAGATGACACACTAGGACACCTTTCACGCTACAATGCTACGACACAGGAATTACTTATTACACAATTGTAGACAATACTTAGACTGAATCAAATGAAGGATGAGACGAGCCAGGTGTTATGGCTAACCGAGGGAAGGAGTGAGTTTACGTTAAGCTCGCTGCCACCAATATAATGTTACAAGTGCAACCACCCTTGTACTGCCTGCTTCGTCAAGATAGTTGCGTGTTTACTTTAAAAGATTCTAACTATCACTGTACTGAACACTAAGGGGAAGACGCGTGAGTTTTACGTTAAGTGCGCTACCACCATTGTAATGTTACGAATGTCACAAGATGAAGATTACATATAGGTAGAATATTGATAGTATAAGAGTATAAAAGAGAGGAAGACTTTGGTAGCGTGCTCGTGATAGATATTTACACTTATCGTATCTTATACGTCAATACACATCTATTACGTCTTAAGGGCGACTTCTCAAACACTGCTTCGTTACAACTCTTTATTAATTACGAACATGACATGGACACATTAATAACACCTTCTATTGAAGTTACTAGGGCATTATAGTTACGTTACTAGGACATCATATTACGTTACTAGACACTCTGATTCTCGGACACGAACATGAAATGAATACACTTCCCACGTAAGTAACTCATCCCATGGAAAGCTCTGACAAAAACTCACGTGACCTAGGGGAGGCCTAGCAGGTGGTCCTGGGTTGTCTCTATGGGAGACTGCTTAGCTGGGCACCGGTGTGTCGAGGGCAACTCGCTCCTGACCGGAGGCGACCGGAGGCGGCTTGCCTCCGGCCCCTGACTTCACTCGAGCAGGACTCGGGGCGTGGTAGCTGGCCCTTCTTGGTTACAAGACACACTCTCTCTCTGTCTCTCTCTCTCTCTCTCTGCAGAGGGAGGACTAGGACGTCCTATATATTGGGAGGCGAGCCGTCAGGTTGAGCTGATCGGGGGCGGCGAAGGGTCTCCTTACATTTGCCCTCGCAAATGTAGGGTCAGGCCTGGACTTTTTCAGAGACTATAAGTTGTATCTTCTGGAGAAATCATCAGGTGGGGCCGTGTGACATGAGAGGCCCTGGTTGATTTGTGGCCTCTTGACTTGGGCTCGAGAGTTACATTTGACCTGGCTAATGTGAGGTCAGGTCTGGACTTCTTCTGTGATGTAGGTTATTGTGTATATTGGGAGAGAGTCCGCTGGTGCCTTCTTACGTGTTTGTTGGGGCCGTGTGACATGGGAGGGGAGCCTGGCTGATTTATAACCCTTGGTCAGCCGTGAGAGTTACCCTACACTTTTGACCCCCCTAATGTCGGGTCAAGTCTGGACTGTTTCTGAGATGTAAGCTGTGGTCTGACAACCCATCACTACATGTGGGAGGCGGTGTAGGTACTGTGGGAGGTGGTGTAGGTACTGTGGGAGGTGGTGTAGGTACTGTGGGAGGTGGTGTCGGGTGATTATGAAGGAACTGAGGGAGGTGGTGTAGGTACTGTGGGAGGTGGTGTAGGTACTATGGGAAGTGGTGTAGGTACTGTGGGAGGTGGTTTAGGGTGATGATGTAGGTACTGTGGGAGGTGGTGTAGGTACTGTGGGAGGTAGTGTAGGTACTGTGGAAGGTGGTGTCGGGTGATTATGAAGGAACTGGGGAGGTGGTGTAGGTACTGTGAAGGTGGTGCCGGTGATGATGAAGGAAACCAGTGTAGGTGGTGTAGGTACTGTGGGAGGTGGTGTAGGATGATGATGAAGGTTCTGTGGGAGGTGGTGTAGGGTGATGATGAAGGTATTGTGGGAGGTGGTGTAGGGTGATTATGAATGTACTGTGGGAGGTGGCGTAGGGTGATGATGAAGGTACTGTAGGAGGTGGTGTAGGGTGATGATGAAGTTACTTTGGGAGGTGGTGTATGGTGATGATGAAGGTACTGTAGGAGGTGGTGTAGGGTGATGATGAAGGTACTGTAGGAGGTGGGTGCAGGTACTGTGGGAGGGTGTCGGGTGATTATGGATGAACTGTGGAGGTGGTGTAGGTGCCAGGAGGTGTGTAGGGTGATGATGGTACTGCTGTGGGAGGTGGTGCAGGCACTGTGGGAGGCGGTGTAGGGTACTGTGGGAGGTGGTAGGTATTGTGGGAGGTGGTGTAGGGTGATGATGTAGGTACTGCGGGAGGTGGTGTAGGTACTGTGGGAGGCGGTGTAAGTACTGTGGGAGGTGGTGTAGGCACTGTGGGAGGCGGTGTAGGTACTGTGGGATACGGTGTAGGTACTGTGGGAAGCTGTGCAGGGTGATGATGTAAGTAATATGGAAAGCGGCGTAGGGTGATTATGAAAATACTGTGGGAGGTCGTGTAGGGTGCTGATGAAGGTACTGCAGGTGGTGGTGTAGGTACTGTGGGAGATGGTGTGGGTACTGTGGGAGATGGTGTGGGTACTGTGGGAGGTGGTGTGGGTACTGTGGGAGGCGGTGTAGGTACGATGGTAGGCGGTGTAGGTGTGTTGATGAAGGTACTGTGGGTGGTGGTGTGGGTACTGTGGGGGATGGTGTGGGTGCTGTGGGAGGCGATGTAGGGTAATGATGAAGGCATTATGAGAGGTGGTGTGTGTACTGTGGAAGGCGGAGTAGGGTGATAAGAACATAAGAAAATATGAAGTCTGCAATAGGCCAGTTGGCCTGTGCATGGCAGCTCCTGTCGAGAGTTATAACATCTCTCCATCGTTTCATGAATCTATTTAGTCTCCCTTTAAAACTTTCCAGCGTCCCAGGACTTACTACAAATCTGTTAAGTTTTTTCCATTTGTCTACAACCCGATTTTTTAACCAGTTTCCTCCTATCTCCCTCCTAAACCTAAACTTGTCCAATGTAAATCCGTTTCTGCGAGTTCTATCCTGCTCGGATTTTATAAGAACTTTATCTCTATCTCCTTTATTGATTCCTTTCACCCTCTTAAATACTTCTATCATATCTCCCCGCACTCTTCGTCTTTCTAGGCAATGCAAGTTTAGTTTCTTTAATCTATCTTGATAGGGAAGGTTTCTAAGTCCCGGAATCATTTTCGTCGTTCTTCGCTGCACCGACTCCAGTGAATTGATAACCCATTCTATAATAAGGGCATTAGAACTGAACAGCATAATCGAGGTGCGGCCTGACTAGCGCAAGATATAATTGCAATATGACCTCCGCACTCTTATTACTTACACTTCTAGATATAAAACCTAAAACTTTGTTTGCCATATTTCGAACATTAACGCACTGTTTTCTAGGCCGAAGGTCCTGGCTTACAAGTACCCCTAAGTCTCCTTCACAAGTCCACTTCTCTAGGTTGATGTTGTTAAGGCTGTATTCATTGACAGTTTTGTTCTTCCAAAATTAAGTACACTGCTCTTGCTAGTATTGAATTTCATTTGCCATTTTTCTGACCACTTTTGTCCTGCCCTGAATTAATCTGCCGCCCTATTTTGGTGTCATCCGCAAACTTGCTTATGTCACTGCTGATCCGAGTATCTAG
>NW_024739583.1:0-10275 GCF_018991925.1 Homarus americanus | reverse complement strand
GATCGAGTATAACAAAGTCCCCTGATCGAGTATAACAAATCCCTCTGATCGAGTATAACAAAGTAACCTGCTCGAGCATAACAAATTCCCCTGATCGTGTATAACAAATTCCCCTGATCGAGTAAGACAAAATTCCCTGATTGAGTATAACAAAGCCCCTGATCGAGTATAACGAAGTCCCCTGATCGAGTATAACAAAGCCCTTTGATCGAGTATAACAAAGCTGCCTGATCGAGTATAAAAAAGGCCCCATAGTCGATAATAACAAAGTCCCCTGGTCGAGTATAACAAAGCCCCCTGATCGAGTATAACAAAGTCCCCTGGTCGAGTATAACAAAGTACCCTGATCGAGTACAACAAAGGCCCCTGATCGAGTATAGCAAAGTCCCCTTATCGAGTATAACAAAGCCCCGTGATCTAGTATAAAAAGTCCTCTGATCGAGTATAACAATGCCCCCTGATCGAATATAACAAAGTCCCCTGCTCGAGCATAACAAATTCCCCTCATCGAGTACAACAAATTCCCCTGATCGAGTATAACAAAGTCCCCTGATCGAGTATAACAAAGTCCCCTAATCGAGTATAACAAAATCCCCTGATCGAGCATAACAAAGTTTCCTGATCGAGTATAACAAAGTCCCCTGATCGAGTATAACAAAGTCCTCTGATCGAGTATAACAAAGCCCCCTGATGGAGTATCCTAAACCCCCCTGATCGAGTATAACAAAGTCCCCTGCTCGAGTACAACAAAGGCCCCTGATCGAGTATATCAAAGTTCCCTTATCGAGTATAACAAAATCCCCCGATCGAGTATAATAAAGTCCACTCATCGAGTATAACAAAGTCCCCTGATCGAGTATAACAAAGCTCCCTCATCAAGTATAACAACGTCCCCTGATCGAGTATAACAAAGCTCCCTCATCGAGTATAACAAATGTCCCCTGATCGAGTATAAAAAAGTCTCCTGATCGAGTATAACACAGCCCCCTGATCGAATATAACAAAGTCCCCTGATCGAGTATAACAAAATTCCCTGATCGAGTATAACAAAGCCCTCTGATCGAGTATAACAAAGTCCCCTGATCAAGTATAACAAAATCCCCTGATCGAGTATAACAAAGCTCCGTGATCGAGTATAACAAAGTCCCCTGATCGAGGATAAAAAAGTCTCCTGATCGAGTATAACAAAGTCCTCTGATCGAGTATAACAAAGCCCTCTGGGTGAGTATAACAAAGTCCCCTGCTCAAGCAAAACAAATTCCCCTGATCGAGTATAACAAATTCCCCTGATCGAGTATAACAAAGCAACTGATTGAGTATAATAAAGTCCCTCATCGAGTATAACAAAGCCCTCTGATCGATTATAACAAAGCCGTCTCATCGAGTATAAAAAAGGCCCCATAGTCGAGTATAACAAAGTCCCCTGGTCGAGTATAACAAAGCCCCCTGATCGAGTATAACAAAGAACCCTTGTCGAGTATAACAAAGTACCCTGATCGAGTACAAAAAAGGCCCCTCATTGAGTATAGCAAAGTCCCCTAATCGAGTATAACAAAGTCCCCTGATCGAGTATAAAAAAGTCTCCTGATCGAGTATAACAATGCTCTCTGATCGAGTATAACAAAGTCCCCTGCTCAAGCATAACAAATTCCCCTTATCGAGTATAACAAATTCCCCTCATCGAGTATAACAAAATTCCCTTATCGAGTATAACAAAGCCCTCTGATCGAGTATAACAAAGTCCCCTGATCGAGTATAATAAAGTCCCCTGATCGAGTATAACAAAGCTCCCTGATCGAGTATAACAAAGTCCCCTGATCGAGTATTTAAAAGTCTCCTGATCGAGGATAACAAAGTCCCCTAATCGAGTATAACAAAGCCCTCTGATCGAGTATAACAAAGTAACCTGCTCAAGCATAACAATTTCCCCTAATCGTGTATAACAAACTCCCCTGATCGAGTATAACAAAATTCCCTTATTGAGAATAACAAAGCCCCTGATCGAGTATAACGAAGTCCCCTGATCGAGTATAACAAAGCTCTTTGATCGAGTATAAAAAGCTGCCTGATCGAGTATAAAAAAGGCCCCATAGTCGATAATAACAAAGTTCCCTGGTCGAGTATAACAAAGCCCCCTGATCGAGTATAACAAAGTCCCCTGGTCGAGTATAACAGCACTTGATCGAGTACAACAAAGGCCCCTGATCGAGTATAGTAAGTCCCCTTATCGAGTATAACAAAGCCCCGCAGATCTAGTATAAAAAGTCCTCTGACTGAGTATAACAATGCCCCTAATCGAATATAACAAGTTCCCTGCTCGAGCATAACAAATTCTGATCGAAAAGTACAACAAATTCTGATCGAGTATAACAAAGTCCCTGATCGAAAAGTATATAAATGTTCCCTGATCGAGTATACCAAAGCTCCCCTGATCGAAAAGTATAACAAAGTCCCCTGATCGAATATACCAGTTCCCTGATCGGAGAATAACAAAGCCCCTGATCGAGTATATAACAAAGTCCCCTGATCGAGTATAAAAAAGTCCCTGATCGAGAGCACATTGCCTCTGATCGAGTATAACAAAGTCCCCTGATCGAGTATAACAAAGCCCCTGATCGAGTATAACAAAGTCCCTGATCGAGTATAACAAAGTCCCCTAATCGAAAGTATAACAAAGCTCCCTGATCGAGTATAACAAAGTCCCCTGATCGAGTATAACAAAATTCCCTGATCGAGTATAACAAAGCCCCTCATCGAGTATTACGAAGTCCCTTGATCGAGTATAACAAAGCCCTCTGATCGAGTATAACAAAGTCCCCTGATCGAGTATAACAAAGTCCCCTGATCGAGTATCACAAAGCTCCGTGATCGAGTATAACAAAGTCCCCTAATCGAGTATAAAAAAGTCTCCTGATCGAGTATAACAAAGTCCTCTGATCGAGTATAACAAAGCCCTCTGATCGAGTATAACAAAGTCCCCTGCTCAAGCAAAACAAATTCCCCCGATCGAGTATAACAAATTCCCCTGATCGAGTATAACAAAGCAACTGATTGAGTATAATGAAGTCCCTGATCGAGTATAACAAAGCCCTCTGATCGATTATAACAAAGCCGCCTCATCGAGTATAAAAAAAGGCCCCATAGTCGAGTATAACAAAGTCCCCTGGTCGAGTATAACAAAGCCCTGATCGAAGTATAACAAAAGAACCCTGGTCGAGTATAACAGTACCCTGATCGAGTACAACAAAGCGCCCTCATCGAGTATAGCAGTCGCCTAATCGAGTATAACAAAGTCCCTGATCGAGTATAAAAAGTCTCCTGATCGAGTATAACAAAGCTCTCTTGATCGAGTATAACAAAAAGTCCCCTTTCTGCTCAAGCATAACAAATTCTGATCGAGTATAACAAATTCTCATCGAGTATAACAAAATTCTGATCGAGTATAACAAACCTCTGATCGAGAGCAACAAAGTCCCCTGATCGAGTATAACAAAGTCCCCTGATCGAGTATAACAAAGCTCCCTGATCGAGTATAACAAAGTCCCCTGATCGAGTATAAAAAAGTCTCCTGATCGAGTATAACAAAGTCCCCTGATCGAGTATAACAAAGCCCTCTGATCGAGTATAACAAAGTAACCTGCTGAAGCATAACAAATTCCCCTGATCGAGTATAACAAAATTCCCTGATCGAGTATAACAAAGCCCCTGATCGAGTATAACGAAGTCCCCTGATCGAGTATAACAAAGCCCTTGATCGAGTATAACAAAGGCCCCTGATCGAGTTTAACAAAGGCCCCTGATTGAGTATAACAAAGTCCCCTGGTCGAGTAAAACAAAGTCGCCTGAACGAGTATAACAAAGGCCCTTGATCGAGTATAACAAAGTTCCCTGATCGAGTATAACAAAGCCCCCTGATCGAGTATAACAAAGACCCCATTATCGAGAATAACAAAGTCTCCTGATCGAGCATAACAAAGCCCCCTGATCGAGTATAACAAAGACCCCCTTATCGAGAAAAAAAACAAAGTCCCCCTGATCAAGTATAACAAAGCCCTCGATCAAGCATAACAAAGGCCCTAATCGAGTATAACAAAGTCCCCTGGTCGAGTATATAACAAAGTCCCTGATAGTGTAGTAACAAAGGCCCCTGATCGAGTATATAACAAAGTCCCATTATCGAGTATAAAAAGTCTCATCGAATATAAATAAAGTCCCCTGATCGAAGTAACAAAGCCCTCGATCGAGTATAACAAAGCTCCCTTATCTTGAGTAACAAAAGTCCCCTGATCGAGTACAACAAAGCTCTGATCAATATAACAAAGCCCTGATCGAGTATATATAAGAAAGTCCCCCTATCGAGAATATCAAAGTCCCTGATCGAGTATAACAAAGTCCCCTGATCGAGTATAACAAAGTCCCCTGATCGAGTATAACAAAGCCCTCTGATCGAGTATAACAAAGTCCCCTGATCGAGTATAACAAAGGCCCATGATCGAGTTTAACAAAGTTCCCTGATCGAGTATAACAAAGCCCCCTCATTCAGTATAACAAAGTCCCCCTTATCGAGAATAACAAAGTCCCCTGATCGAGTATAACAAAGCACCCTGATCATGTATAACAAAGGCTCCAAATCGAGTATAACAAAGTCCCAGGTCGAGTATAACAAAGTCCCCTGATCGAGTATAACAAAGGCCCCTGATCGAGTATAACAAAGGCCCCTGATCGAGTATAACAAAGTCCCCTGATCGAGTATAACAAAGCCCCCTCATCGAGTAAAACAAAGTACCCTGATCCAGTATAACAAAGTCCCCTCACCGAGTATAATAACGTTCCCTGATCGAGGATAACAAAGCCCCCTCATAGAGTATAAGAAAGTCCTCTGATCGATTATAACAAAGTCCCATGATCGGGTATAACAAAGGCCCCTGATCGAGTATAACAAAGGCCCTCATCGAAAATAACAAAGTCCCATGATCGAGTATAAAATAGCCCCATCATCGAATATAACAAAGTCCCCTGATCGAGTATAACAAATTCCCCTGATCGAGTAGAACAAAGTCCCCTCATCGAGTATAAATATAGTCCCCTGAACGATTATAATAAAGGCCCTGATCGAGTATAACAACAAAGCTCTAATTGAGTATAACAAAGTCCTCTTATCGAGAATAAATAATGTCCCTGATTGAGTATAATAAAAGCCCTTGATCAAGTATAACAAAGGTCTCCTTGATCGGTATAACAAAGTCTCTCGGTCGAGTATAACAAAGTCCCTAATCGAGTATAACAAAGTCCCTGATCGAGTATAACAATGTCCCTGATCGAGTATAACAAAGCCCTGATCGAGTATATAACAAAGTCCCTGATCGAGTATAACAAAGGCCTATGATCGAGCGAATAAAGTTCCCTGATCGAGTATATAACAAAGCCCCCCATTGAGTATAACAAAGTCCCCCTTATCGAGAATAACAAAGTCCCCTGATCGAGTATAACAAAGCACCCTGATCATGTATAACAAAGGCTCCAAATCGAGTATAACAAAGTCCCAGGTCGAGTATAACAAAGTCCCCTGATCGAGTATAACAAAGGCCCCTGATCGAGTATAACAAAAGCCCCTCATCGAGTATAACAAAGTCCCCTGATCGAGTATAACAAAGCCCCCTCATCGAGTAGAACAAAGTCCCCTGATCGAGTATAACAAGGTCCCCTGTTCGAGTATAACATAGTCCCCTGAACGATTATAACAAAGGCCCCTGATCGAGTATAACAAAGGCCCCTCATCGAAAATAACAAAGTCCCATGATCGAGTATAAAATAGTCCCATCATCGAATATAACAAAGCCCCTGATCGAGTATAACAAATTCCCCTGATCGAGTAGAAGAAAGTCCCCTCATCGATTATAACAAAGGCCCTTCATCGAGTATAACAAAGTCCCATGATCAAGAATAACAAAGTCCCTCATCGAATATAACAAAGTCCCCTGATCGAGTATAACAAAGTTCCCTAATCGAGTATAACAAGGGCCCCTGTTCGAGTATAACATAGTCCCCTGAACGATTATAACAAAGGCCCCCGATCGAGTTTAACAAAGCCCCCTAATTGAGTATAACAAAGTCCCCCTTATCGAGAATAACAATGTCCCCTGATTGAGTATAACAAAGCCTCCTGATCAAGTATAACAAAGGCCCCTGATCGAGTATAACAAAGTTCCCTGGTCGAGTATAACAAAGTCCCCAAATCGAGTATAACAAAGTCCCCTGATCGAGTATAACAAAGTCCCCTGATCGAGTATAACAAAGTCCCCTGATCGAGTATAACAAAGATCCCTGATCGAGTATAACAAAGCCCTCTGATCGAGTATAACAAAGTCCCCTGATCGAGTATACACAAAGTCCCTGATTGAGTATAACAGCGTCTCATCGAGTTTAACAAAGGCCCTGGATCGAGTATAACAAAGTCCCTTGTTGAGTATATAACAAACTCTGGTCGAGTATAACAAAAGTCCCTGATCGAGTATATGGCAATTCAAGGCCCTGATCGAGTATAACAAAGGCCCTGATCGCATATAACAAAGTCCCTGATCGAGTATAACAAAGCCCCCTCATCGAGTAAACAGTCCCTGATCCAGTATAACAAAAGTCCCTCACCGAGAGGCAATACTAATTCCCTGATCGAGGATAACAGTTTTCCCCTTACAGTATATGCGTAACAAAGTCCCTGACTTATTATAACAAAGTCCCCTGATCGGGTATATAACAAAGGCCCCCTGATCGAGGTATAACAAAGTCCCCTGATCGAGTTTTAACAAAGTCCCCCATCGATTATAAATAAAGGCCTGATCGAGTATAACAAATTCCCCTGATCGAGTTTAACAAAGTCCCCTCATCGATTATAACAAAGGCCCCTCATCGAGTATAACAAAGTCCCATGATCGAGTATAACAAAGTCCCCTGATCGAGTAAAACAAAGGCCCCTGATCGAGTTTAACAGAATCCACTGATCGAGTATATCAATGTCCCCTGGTCGAGTATAACAAAGGCCCCTTATCGAGTTTAACAAAGGCCCCTCATTGAGTATAACAAAGTCCCTTGGTAGATTTATAAAAAACTCCCCTGATCGAGTATAACAGAGTCCCCTGATCGAGTATAACAAAGTCCCCTGATCGAGTATAACAAAGTCCCCTGAACGATTATAACAAAGGCCCCTGATCAAGTATAACAAAGGCCCCAGATCGAGTATAACAAAGTCCCCTGTTCGAGTATAACAAAGTCCCCTGATCGAGTATAGCAAAGTCTCCTGATCGAGTATAACAAAGTCCCCTGATCGAGTATAACAAAGGCCTCTAATCGAGTATAACAAAGGCCCCTCAATAAGTATAACAAAGTCCCTTGATCGAGTATAACAAAGTCCCCTGATCGATTATAACAAAGTCCCCTGATCGAGTATAACAAAGTCCCCTGATCGAGTATAACAAAGTTCCCTGATCGAGTATAATGTATTCTTGATCGAGTATATAACAAAGTCCCTGATCGAAGTATAACAAAGTCCCCTGATCGATATAACAGCGTCTCATCGAGTTTAACAAAGGCCCCTGATCGAGTATAACAAAGTCCCCTAGTCGAGTTTAACAAACTCCCCTGGTCAAGTATAACAAAGTCCCCTGATCGAGTATAACAAAGTCCCCTGAACGATTATAACAAAGGCCCCTGATCGTGTATAACAAAGTTTTGTGATCGAGTATAACAAAGCCCCCTGATCGAGTATAACAAGGTCGCCTGATCGAGTATAACAAAGTCCCCTGATCGAGTATAACAAAGGGCCCTGATCGAGTTTAACAAAGGCCCCTGATCGAATATAACAAAGTCCCCTGGTCGAGTATAACAAAGACGCCTGAACGAGTATAACAAAGGCCCCTGATTGAGTATAACAAAGTTCCCTGATCGAGTATAACAAAGCCCCCTGATCGTGTATAACAAAGCCCACCTTATCTTGAATAACAAAGTCCCCTGATCGAGTATAACAAAGCCCCCTGATCAAGTATAACAAAGGCCCCTGATCGAGTATAACAAAGTCCCCTGATCGAGCATAACAAAGGCCCATGATCGAGTATAACAAAATTTCCCTGATCGAGTATAACAAAGCCCCCTCATCGAGTATAACAAAGTCCCCCTTATCGAGAATAACTAAGCTCCCTGATCGAGTATAACAAAGCCCCCTGATCAAGTATAAGAAAGGCTCCAGATCGAGTATAACAAAGTCCCCTGGTCGAGTATAACAAAGTCCCCTGAACGATTATAACAAAGGCCCCTGATCGAGTATAACAAAGTTCCCTGATCGAGTATACCAAAGCCCCCTGATCGAGAATAACATAGTCCCTTGATCGAGTATAACAAAGTCCCCTGATCGAGTATAACAAAGTCCCCTGATCGAGTATAACAAAGGCCCCTAATCGAGTTTAACAAAGGCCTCTGATCGAGTATAACAAAGTCCCCTGCTCGAGTAAAACAAAGTCGCCTGAACGAGTATAACAAAGGCCCTTGATCGAGTATAACAAAGTTCCCTGATCGAGTATAACAAAGCCCCCTGATCGAGTATAACAAAGACCCCATTATCGAGAATAACAAAGTCTCCTGATCGAGGATAACAAAGCCCCCTGATCGAGTATAACAAAGACCCCCTTATCGAGAAAACAAAGTCCCCTGATCAAGTATAACAAAGCCCCCTGATAGTGTATAACAAAGGCCCCTGATCGAGTATAACAAACTCCCATTATCGAGTATAAAAAAGTCCCCTCATCGAATATAACACAGTCCCCTGATCGAGTATAACAAAGCCCCCTCATCGAGTATAACAAAGCTCCCCTTATCTTGAGTAACAAAGTCCCCTGATCGAGTATAACAAAGCCCCCTGATCAAGTATAACAAAGCCCCCTGATCGAGCATAAGAAAGACCCCCTTATCGAGAATAACAAAGTCCCCTGATCGAGTATAACAATGCCCCCTGATCAAGTATAACAAAGCTCCCTGATCGAGTATTACAAAGTCCCCTGGTCGAGTATAACAAAGTCCCCTGATCGAGTATAACAAAGGCCCCTGATCGAGTGTAACAAAGGTCCCTGATCGAGTATAACAAAGCCCCCTCATCGAGTATAACAAAGTCCCCCTTATCGAGAATAATAAAGTCCCCTGATCGAGTATAACAAAGCCCCCTGATCATGTATAACAAAAGCTCCAAATCGAGTATAACAAAGTCCCAGGTCGAGTATAACAAAGTCCCCTGATCGAGTATAACAAAGGCCCCTGATCGAGTATACCAAAGGCCCCTGATCGAGTGTAACAAAGTTCCCTGATCGAGTATAACAAAGCCCCCTCATCGAGTACAACAAAGTACCCTGATCCAGTATAACAAAGTCCCCTCACCGAGTATAATAACGTTCCCTGATCGAGGATAACAAAGCCCCCTCATAGAGTATAACAAAGTCCTCTGATCGATTATAACAAAGTCCCATTATCGGGTATAACAAAGGCCCCTGATCGAGTATAACAAAGGCCCCTCGTCGAAAATAACAAAGTCCCATGATCGAGTATAAAATAGCCCCATCATCGAATATAACAAAGTCCCCTGATCGAGTATAACAAATTCCCCTGATCGAGTAGAACAAAGTCCCCTCATCGAGTATAACAAAGGCCCCTCATCGAGTATAACAAAGTCCCATGATCGAGAATAACAAAGTCCCTCATCAAATATAACAAAGTCCCCTGATCGAGTATAACAAAGTCCCCTGATCGAGTATAACAAGGTCCCCTGTTCGAGTATAACATAGTCCCCTGAACGATTATAAGAAAGGCCCTTGATCGAGTATAACAAAACCCCCTAATTGAGTATAACAAAGTACCCCTTATCGAGAATATCAATGTCCCCTGATTGAGTATAACATAGCCCCCTGATCAAGTATAACAAAGGCCCCTGATCGAGTATAACAAAGTTCCCTGGTCGAGTATAACAAAGTCCCCTCATCGAGTATAACAAAGTCCCCTGATCGAGTATGACAAAGTCCCCTGATCGAGTATAACAAAGCTCTCTGATCGAGTATAACAAAGTCCCCTGTTCGATTATAACAAAGGCCCATGATCGAGTTTAACAAATTTCCTTGATCGAGTATAACAAAGCCCCCTCATTGAGTATAACAAAGTCCCCCTTATCGAGAATAACAAAGTCCCCTGATCGAGTATAACAAAGCCCCCTGATCATGTATAACAAAGGCTCCAAATCGAGTA
>NW_024739582.1:0-33431 GCF_018991925.1 Homarus americanus | reverse complement strand
GAGGTAAATTTGTCTTTTTGTTGAGGACTTTGAACATAAGAACATAAGAAAAATAAGGAGTCTGCAACAGGTCAAGCTTGCCTGCATGACAGCTCCTGTCAGAGTTACTAACAATTTCATCATCCATGAATCTATCTAGCCTCTTTGAAACTTTCCAAGTTCCCGCACTTACTACAAAGTTAAGATCGAACACTCCGTCCACCAACTTATTTGTAACAAGCTTTTATCTCTAAATCATCACCAACTGCCGAGTCCTATCAAGCTCGGATACAATAAGAACTTTATTATATCCCTTTTGTTCCATTTCACCACTAACATTGGTATTCTCGCATTTTCCTCTTTTCTAGGAATGTTAAATTCTGCAACCCATCCTGATATGAAGAAGTCCCGAATTTTTTTATTTTCGCCGCACCGACTATAGTGAATTTATATCCATTCTACAATAAAGAACAAGAAACTAAACCGCACAATGAGGCCTGGGACGAGTTAAAGGAAGCATCTGGTGAGGATAATTTTCTGAGAGATGACACGGCTTCACCAACCAACCCACCAACCCAACACCAACCTAACCCAACCAACCACCAAACCATATATGTGTGAGATAAGCCTATTCAAGAAACAAGATGCAAGCTGAATCAAATCCTCGAGCTGTAGGTTTAAGCGACTACCCAAGCCATATTCCACCAATGATACGACTAAACCCGAAGCCCCATCTCCGTCGCAGTTTTGTCGTTGGTGTCAGGTCAAAGTTCAGTTTGTAGTTCAATTTCCCAGATATGTGTCATTTATCGAAACGAAACATGAGGTACATGAAAAAAACAAAAACCCTGAAGCAACACGTATAAACAGGGTCGAGTTTTCATCGGACATGTCAGAAAATTTATCTTGAGAGAGAGAGAGAGAGAGAGAGAGAGAGAGAGAGAGAGAGAGAGAGAGAGAGAGAGAGAGAGAGAGAAAGATTGAGGTTGATTCGATGCTGAAATTAACACTAAAATTTATACTGTACTGAGATAAATGCAGGTAGGTAAGCAGTATGTACATGAAGGACACAGAAATAATGGCTTGCTTGTGATGTGCTCAAAATGGTGTTAATTGTCATGGGTTTATATGTCAAAATAGCCATATCGTAGGGTTTACATCAAATATGCCATCCAAGTCTATATGTTTATTTTATCTAAAGAAGCGCTTATATTTACTGGATCCTACGCTTATTTTTTATCTTATTAACCATTTATATGCCTATATATTTCTTATTGTGTTTTCTATTTTATTCATCTATCTATCTATCTATCCATTCATCTTCCAATCTATCACACGAGAACAGAATGACCTACTTATAATTTTTTCTCGCTGCACTAAGGACCACCAGAGTGGTGTATGCCTGAGTAAGCACACTTGTATTTTCACAGGTGGTAAGCGTAGGGGTAGAATGGGATAGTAGGTTTGTGGGGTGTAGGGTGGATAGTAGGTTTAGTTTGTGGGTAGGGGAGTAGTAGGTTTGTTTGTGGGGTGGAGGTAGGTTTGTTTGTGGGTGTAGGGCGTGGATAGTAGGTTTGTTTGTGTAGGCGTGGATAGTAGGTTTGTTTGTGGGCAGGTGGATAGTAGGTTTGCAGGGTGTAGGGCGGGATAGCAGGTTTGTTTGTGGGTGGGGCGTGGGATAGTAGGTTTGTTTGTGTGTAGGGCGGATAGTAGGTTTGTTTCAGGTGGTACGTGATAGTAGGTTTGTTCAGGCAGGAGTGATAGTAGGTTATTGTGGGTGTGTGGCGTGGATAGTAGGTTTCAGGGGTAGGGCGTGATAGTAGGTTTGTTCAGGGTGTAGGCGGATAGCAGGTTTGTTTGTGGGTGTAGGGCGTGGATAGCAGGTTTGTTTTAGTGGGCATAGGGTGGATAGTAGGTTTGTTTCAGGGGTAGGGAGTGGATAGTAGGTTTGTTTTGTGGGTGTACGTGATAGTAGGTTTGTTTGTGGGTGTGGGGCGTGATAGCAGGTTTGTTTGTGGGGTGGGGAGTGGATAGTGGTTTGTTTGTGGGTGTGGGGGTGATAGGTTTGTTTGTGGGTGTAGGGCGGATAGTAGGTCTGTTTGGGGTGCAGGGGCGTGGATAGTAGGTTTGTTTTGTGGGTGTAGGGCGTGATAGCAGGTTTGTTTGTGGGTGTAGGGCGTGATAGCAGGTTTGTTTGTAGGTGCGGATAGTAGGTTGTTGTGGGTGGGGCGTGGATAGTAGGTTTGTTTGTGGGTGTGGGGAGTGATAGTAGGTTTGTTTCAGGGGTAGGGCGTGGATAGTAGGTCGTTTGTGGGTGTAGGGCGGTGGATAGCAGGTTTGTTTGTGGGTGTAGGGCGTGGATAGTAGGTTTGTTTCAGGGTGGGGCGGATAGTAGGTTTGTTTGGTGTGGGGGCATGGATAGCAGGTTTGTTTAGGTAGGGCGTGATAGTAGGTTTTTGTGGGTGTGGAGTGGATAGCAGGTTTGTTTGATGGGTAGTGTGGATAGCTGGCTATGTTTGTGTAGGGCGGATAGCAGGTTTGTTTGGGTGGGGCGGAGCAAGAGTATTTGTTTGTGGGTGGGGGCGTGGATGAGGTTTGTTCAGGTGTAGGGAGCGTGGATAGTAGGTTTGTTTGTGGGTGTAGGGAGTGGATAGTAGGTTTGTTTCGGGTGTAGGGCGTGGATAGTAGGTTTGTTTGTGTGTAGGGCGGGATAGTAGGTTTGTTTGGGTGTAGGGCGTGATAGTAGGTTTGTTTGGGGTGTAGAGCGGATAGTAGGTTTGTTTGTGGGTGCAGGGCGTGATAGTAGGTTTGTTTGTGTAGGGGCGTGGATAGGTTTGTTTGTGGGTGCAGGGCGTGGATAGTAGGTTTGTTTCGGGTGTAGGGCGGATAGTAGGTTTGTTTGTGGTAGGGCGTGATAGTAGGTTTGTTTGCGGGTGGGGCGGATAGTAGGTTTATTCAGGGTGTAGGGAGAGGATAGTAGGTGTTTGTAGGTGCAGGGCGGATAGTATGTTTGTCAGGGTGGGGCGTGATAGTAGGTTTGTTTCAGGTGTAGGGAGTGGATAGTAGGTTTTGTTCAGGGTGTAGGGCGTGATTACAGGTATGTTTCAGGGTGTGGGGCGTGATAGCAGGTTTGTTTGTGTGTAGGGCGGATAGTAGGTTTGTTTCAGGTGTAGGGGCGTGGATAGTAGGTTTGTGGGTAGGGCGGATAGTAGGTTTGTTTGTGTGCAGGGCGTGATAGTAGGTTTGTTTGTGGGGTAGGGGCGTGATGGTGCAGGTTTGTTTCAGGGTGTGGGCGTGATAGTAGGTTTGTTTGTGGGTGTAGGGAGCGTGGATAGTAGGTTTGTTTGTGGGTGTAGGGCGTGATAGTAGGTTTGTTTGTGGGTGTAAGCGTGATAGTAGGTTTGTTTGCGGGCAGGGGCGTGGATAGTAGGTTTGTTTGTGGGTGTAGGCGTGATAGTAGGTTTGTTTGTGGGCGCAGGGCGTGATAGTAGGTTTGTTTGTGGGCGCGGATAGTAGGTTTGTTTCGGGTGTAGGGCGGATAGCAGGTTTGTTTTGTGCGTGAGGGCAGGTTTGTTTGTGGGTGTAGAGCGTGGATAGTAGGTTTGTTTGTGGGTGTAGGGCGTGGATAGTAGGTTTGTTTGTGGGTGTAGAGCGTGGATAGTAGGTTTGTTTGTGGGTGTAGGGCGTGGATAGTAGGTTTGTTTGTTGGTGTAGGGAGTGGATAGTTGGTTTGTTTGTGGGTGTAGGGCGTGGATAGTAGGTTTGTTTGTGGGTGTGGGGCGTGTATAGTAGGTTTGTTTGTGGGTGTGAGGCATGGATGGTAGGTTTGTTTGTGGGTGTAGGGAGTGGATAGTAGGTTTGTTTGTTGGTGTAGGGAGTGGATAGTTGGTTTGTTTGTGGGTGTAGGGCGTGGATAGTAGGTTTGTTTGTGGGTGTGGGGCGTGGATAGTAGGTTTGTTTGTGGGTGTGGGGCATGGATGGTAGGTTTGTTTGTGGGTGTAAGGAGTGGATAGTAGGTTTCTTTGTGGGTGTAGGGCGTGGATAGTAGGTTTGTTTATGGGTGTGGGGCGTGGATAGTAGGTTTGTTTGTGGGTGTAGGGCGTGGATAGTAGGTTTGTTTGTGGGTGTAGGGCGTGGATAGTAGATTTGTTTGTGGGTGTAGAGCGTGGATAGTAGGTTTGTTTGTGGGTGTAGAGCGTGGATAGTAGGTTTGTTTGTGGGTGTAGGGCGTGGATAGTAGGTTTGTTTGTGGGTGTAGGGCGTGGATAGTAGGTTTGTTTAGGTGTAGGGCGGGATACTTCCGGTTTGTTTGTGGGTGTGGGGCGTGGATAGTAGGTTTGTTTGTGGGCGTAGGGCGGATAGTAGGTTTGTTTGTGGGTGTAGGGAGTGGATAGTAGGTTTGTTTGTGGGTGTAGGCGTGATAGTGGGTTTGTTTGTAGGTGTAGGGCGGGATAGTAGGTGTGTTTAGGGTAGGGCGTGGATAGTAGGTTTGTTTGTGGGTATAGGGCGTGGATAGTGGGTTTGTTTGTGGGTGTAGGGCGTGGATAGTAGGTGTGTTTGTGGGGTAGGTCCTGGATAGTAGGTTTGTTTGTGGGTGTAGGGCGTGGATAGTAGGTTTGTTTGTGGGTGTAGGGCGTGGATAGTAGGTTTGTTTGTGGTTGTAGGGCATGGATAGTAGGTTTGTTTGTGGGTGTAGGGCGTGGATAGTAAGTTTGTTTGTGGGCGTAGGGCGTGGATAGTAGGTTTGTTTGTGGGTGTAGGGCGTGGATAGTAGGTTTGTTTGTGGGTGTAGGGCGTGGATAGTATGTTTGTTTGTGGGTGTAGGGCGTGGATAGTAGGTTTGTTTGTGTAGGCGTGAGAGGTTTGTTCAGGGTGGGCGTGGATAGAGGTTTCTAGGCGTAGGGAGGAGGATAGCAGGTTTGTTTCAGGTGTAGAGTGATAGTGTCTGTGGGAGGAAGTAGGTGTCAGGCGTGATAGTAGGTTTGTTTGTGTGTGATAGTAGGTTTGTTTGTGTGGGCGGATAGTAGGTTTATTTGTGGGTGTAGGGCGGATAGTAGGTTTGTTTGTGGGTGTGGGCGTGGATAGTAGGTTTATTTGTGGGTGTAGGGCGGATAGTAGGTTTATTTCAGGTGTAGGCGGGATAGTAGGTATGTATGTAGGTGTAAGGGCAGAGGAGAGTAGGTTTGTGAGGTGGGAAGTGATAGTAGGGTTAGTTCAGGGGTGAGTGATAGTAGGTATGTTTGGTGGGTGTAGGGAGTGGATAGCAGGTATGTTTCAGGTGTGGGGTGTGATAGTAGGTTTGAAGTGATAGCAGGTTTGTTTGTGTGAGAGACAGGTAGGGCTGTTCAGGTAGGCTGGAGTGAGGTATGTTTGTGATATTTATTTAGGTGTAGGGCGTGGATAGTAGGTTTGTTTGTGGGTGTGGGGCGTGGATAGTAGGTTTGTTTGTGGGTGTAGGGCGTGGATAGTAGGTTTTGTGTAGTGAGTAGGTTTGTTTGTGGGGTGGTGGGCGTGATAGTAGGTTCAGGTAGGGCGTGGATAGTAGGTTTGTTTAGGTGTAGAGCGTGATAGTAGTTTGTTTGTGTGTGGGGCGGATAGGTTTGTTTGTGGGTGTGGGGCGTGGATAGTAGGTTTGTTTGTGGGTGGGGCGGATAGTAGGTTTGTTTGTGGGTGGGCGTGGATAGTAGGTTTATTTGTGGGTGTAGGGCGTGGATAGTTTGTTTGTGGTAGGAGAGATAGTAGGTATATTGTGGGTGGGGCGTGGATAGTAGGTTTACAGGTAGGCATAGTAGGTTTGTTTGTGGGTGTAGGGAGATGGATAGTAGGTATGTTTGTGGGGTGTAGGGATAGGTTATTTGTGTACGTGATAGTAGGTTTGTTTGTGTAGAGAGATAGTAGGTATGTTTGTGAAGTGGATAGTAGGTTTATTTGTGTGTGATAGTAGGTTTTTTTGGGGGGGAGAGAGATAGTAGGTATGTTTGTGGGTGTAGGGAGAGGATAGTAGGTATGTTTGTGGGTGTAGGGGAGTGATAGTAGGTTGTCAGGTGTAGTGATAGTAGGTTTGTTTTGGGTGTAGGGGCGGGATAGTAGGTTTGTTTGTGTGGCGTGGATAGTAGGTTTGTTTGTGTAGGGAGAGGATAGTAGGTTTGTTTGTGTGCAGGGAGAGTGACAGGTATGTTTGTGGGTGGAGAGTGATAGTAGGTTTGTTCAGGGTGTAGGGTAGTAGGTTTGTTCAGGAGGGGCGTGATAGTAGGTTTGTGTGGGGCGTGATAGTAGGTTTATTTCAGGGTGGGGCGTGGATAGTAGGTTTGTTTGTGGGTGTGGGGCGTGGATAAGTTTATGCAGGTGTAGGATAGTAGTTTATTTGTGGGTGTAGGGCGTGGATAGTAGGTTTGTTTGTAGGGATGGTAGTTTGTGGGTGTAGGGAGAGGATAGTAGGTTTGTTTGTGGGTGTAGGGCGTGGATAGTAGATAGATATAAATAGATAAATACAGTAGATAGATAGATAGATGTATGATTTTGTATACCGCAAGAGTAACTAAATATTCCTGTAACTGTAATTTCTTTCAGTTACAAAATACACAGGATTATAAATATGAGTATGCACATCAGGTGTTACAGTAAGTGGTAATATTTTGTAATACTCTTAAGTGATGAGGTAACAGAGGAAATAGACGGATACTAACGGAGAGTTTTTGTATAATTAGACAGACATTCAGACAGTAAAACTTCTTCCGACAATACAAATTTTGACGGTGGAATTTATACACGAGAGTGTATGGATAATTATGATGAGCTGAATTATGACATCTACGTCTGATAATCCGTTGTTTAGAATGGATTATTATTATTTTTGTTGAGTTATTTAACAGTTTGAGAAAAGGTTTATTATGGTACTATGTCCTATTATCACACAAGGTCATAATTGAAGTAAAATAACCAATTATACTGTATTATCTTAGACAATATTCCCTGGACATGCTGGATAATATACCATCTACTTAAGGAGGTGATGTAGGTAAGGTAGATTGATATTTTAACATTAATTTACTCAGTTTTTTCTTAGTATCGGAGTTTTTTTTTTTTTTTTATTCTGACAATTTATAATGCAAGCAGCGTTCACATGTTGTCAACTGCCCTCAAGTGTACAAGGAGTTTGGACTGTAACTGTACCGTCAATAAGTGGCTGTAACTGCACCGTCAATAAGTGGCTGTAACTGTACCGTCAATAAGTGGCTGTAACTGTACAGTCAATAAGTGGCTCTGTATTCTGAACACGGGGATCTCTACAGTATAACCTACGAGTATAACTGTGGTGAAAGAACTGCTTCCCCGCATTATGTTGAGGAAGATTCGTATACAAACTTTTTGCCGTGACTTTGTAATAAAAAAAATCTTAGGGAAAATATATTGAATTTATTTTTAATGTTTATTTATTTATTGTTGTCGTTGGTGTGTTTTTTTTATCGAGATGTGTGTTATGATGTTTGACTTAATTATATTCACGAAAATGGAGTCAAGACAAATGTTGGACACGTTGATGTGAAGTAACACAGTAAATGATGTTGTTTGTGTTGCTGTGTTATTTATTTATTGTGTTTCTTCATTCTTTTCTGTTTATTTTGTTTTATTTAGTTTTATTGTAGTAATTGTTATTCTTTTTTTTATTCTTACTTATTTTCATTTTACTGTTTATTCGTTTTCTTATTTTCATTTTATTGTTCAATAATTTTCCATTCATTCTTATTTATTTATCTCGTTGGTGTATTTTATTTATTTGCTATTCTCTTAGGTATTTCACATTTACATTAATTAATCTTCAAATCATTGGTTGCTATTTTAATCATACTAGTTTAATGTTCACCTCAGCGGTCAACTGGCTTATGTCTAAACAATGTCTACCACTGTTTTAGCCAGACTTAGTTATGAGACTTGTAATTCATTATCCATTACGTACCGTTTATCAGTGTAATTTGTGGTAATGGACTGCCCAATGTAATTATATATATTGAATTACTGAAAAAAATGCGGTGTAACCAAGATTAAGTTTTATAGAGTTTGTATTTAAGGATTATTCTCCTATACTTCTCTTAGATTCTGAATATATTTTTGTTTCATTATTTCAGTGAGTGTATTGTAATGTGTAGTTAGTTACACTATAGATATATAATAATTGCTTTAAGTTTGGTTGGGAGTGTGGAAGGTGTTGTGGTGTGTGATGTACAGGTGTGTACAGGTGGTGGTTACACCTGACTTCGAGGCAGGTGTGTATAGGTGCCAGATACACCTATGGTTACAACACAGGTGTATCCGGCAGCAGTAGTAACAAAGGGGCTATATGGGCTCCGGCGGCCATGTCGTGACACCGGCCGGCAGAATCCCCCGGTGAAAAAGGGAAACAAGATGGCCGTCCCCATTCAATATGTAAACAACTCGACCTGAAATGTTGTTTATTGGACATTTTTCTCATTAGGGAGTCGAACCCTTGTTTTGAGTTGGTGTTCAACTACCGTGGCTGACGGCCATCACCTGTGATTCAACTGGTAGAATTAAGTGTAATAATAATAATAATAATAATTAACGGTTTATTGAAAGAGCTTGGCAGCCAGAAGGCTGAAAATATACAGTTACATATTTGGGGAATGGGTTTCGAATTACAAATAATATACAAGTAACATAAGTGATACAAATAAGATATATAATAACTAGATGGGGAAAAGCTCAAACTACAGTGCATTTCAACATAGTGACAGTGCAAGAAGTAGTATTTACTGGGAGTGAATACACTGGTTTATTACAAGTTATTGATAATTTTTACAATGGTTGGGACTGGGCTGTTCTTATAGCGATCAGTTCGTGCACTTATGGGCTGGATGCGGTTGTGGTGTCAAACAGCAATTCTCGGGCTAGGGATCTCAGGTGGTAGTAGGAGCCGGTGTCGAGGATGGTGTAGAAGCTTCTTAGCAAATTTGCAGATGTGGTCGTGGTGATGGTCAGTGAGAGTCGAAAGGGTCAGTGTGTTGAGCGCTTCTTGATATGTGGAGTAGGAAGGGGAGAGAATAATCTTGCATGCCCTCTTTTGCACTTTTACTAGGTGGGCATCTTATCAAATGAACCCCTGTCCTAATGGGCCCTAGTCCTAATGGGCCCCAGTCCTATTGGGTCCCAGTTTTAATGGGCCCCAATTCTAATTGGTCACATTTCCAATGGTTCTCAGTCCTAATGAGCCTCAGTCCAAAGATACCACAGGCCTAATGGTTCCAGTCTTAATAGACCTCAGTCTTAATGAGTCCCAATCCTGACGGCTCTCAATACTAATGGGCCTCAGTCCTAATAGTTTAAGGTTGGGACCCATTAAGACTGGCTTCTATTTACCTTACAAGCACTGTGTTCTACCGTGTCATCCCGTGTGTGTGTGATTTCCCGTGTCAGGTGGTATAATACGCAGGTGAGTGGCTGCCAGGTAGGGTGGGTGAGGGTGGGCACCTTGATGCAGGGGAAGGTGAGTTCCTGATGCTGATTCACACCAGTGTCATGATGAGGTAATCTTATCACCTTATTAGTGTACGATGAGTGGGTGGGCGTGGTGTGGAGGGGTGGGGGCGCGTAAGGGGTAGGCAGCAAGGGGCGTGGTGTATGGTGGGGGAGGGTAAGGGGCGTGTAGGGGTAGCTAAGTGGGCGTGTTGAGTTGGGCAAGAGGGAGGCGTGGTGGGTGTAGGGGCGTGTATAGGAGGCGGGAAGTGGTGATGGCGCGCGCCACTAATCACTCTGACCTTACTGAACACAACCCATTATACAGCATAATTAGTGTTGCTTCCATCAGCCTCACACAGTCAAACACACTATTTACATTTTCTCTTCACATATATTTTATTTTATTCGTTTCAAGTGGGACTCGAATTTCAGCCTTGGAGTCGAAGAGGAATTTTTTTAGGAGAAGTTGAAAAGAAATCGTGTTTAGTTGAAGACGAATGTGTTCTTATATAAAAGTGAAGGAATTAACCAGACGTGTTTGATTGTTTGGGAGTCTCTATCTCTCACACTCGAGTCCAAGATGTCCCCCTTGAGGACGGTGTTCGTGTAGCGTCGTCAAACTCGCTCTTGGTTTTTATTCAGCAGGAAGAGCTACACCCGCCACCTGGTGTTGGCCGTGTCTGGTGACCATCATATTAACAAGGCCGCTCTCTCGTGCCTTGTCCACACACCACCCCCCACCTCCATATTGTACCGTTTTGTCCTTTATTAACGGTGGTGTTACTACAGGCAGCGTGGTGTGGGGGGAGGGCCGCTGCTTCACATTGTTCAGTCTTTGACGTGTAACACAAAACGTGAGATGTTGTGGTCCTTCACTACCTCACAACACACACACATCTCCTAGTTACCACATGCTGTTGTTATTAAAGCTCCACCAATGAGTACGCGTCGCTGTCTCGTCCTTTGCTCCGCCGACCATTACAGTGTGTAGCTGTAGGACTCGCCGCCGTGTTTGTTTCATGTAGCGACACTAAACTCCCGGAAATTTGTAGGTGTTAAGCTGGAGCGTTTGAGCTGTTGTTGTCGTCACCTTGTTGATGTTTTGTAGGTCCGTGTTGGCTGAGGATTGTTGTTAGTGTTTCTTAAGGCATTAATAAACTAGTCATGAGGTTCTATAGGAATTATATCCTGCTGTTCTTTTTGTTCTTGTTCTTTTTATTGTTGTTGTTGTTCTTCAGTTGCATAATTCGAGTTGTGATTATCAGTAGAAGTTTGACGGGCTGGATTCTCTTATCGTTTCTTTAATTCATAAACAAGAACCGTAAACACAAGAGCAAAACAAAGACATAACCAATGAACTAAAAACAAATATATTGAAGGTTTAAATTTCTGGGATAGATTTAAATAGATCTTGGGTATATTTTCTCGTTCTTGGAGGTCAGGCCAGGCCAGGTCAGGTCATGTCATGTTAGGTGTACCGAATACGCTAGCAGAGGTGGTCAGATGCCTTGGGAATACTGCAGAGTAATTGAGGTCAGGTCAGGTGGCCTCAATACCTGCTTCAAGGTGTAATAGAGGTGAAAAATAATGGGTTTCTTGATTGGATCTGGTTAAGTCAGGTCAGGTAAAGTCAGATACAGAGGCTGGGTGTATGACTGTGGGTTGGTGGGTGTATGACTGTGGGTTGGTGGGTGTATGACTGTGGGTTGATGGGTGTATGACTGTGGGTTGGTGGGTGTATGACCGTGGGTTGATGGGTGTATGACTGTGGGTTGGTGGGAGTATGACTGTGGGTTGATGGGTGTTTGACTGCGGGTTGGTGGGTGTATGACTGTGGGTTGGTGGGTGTATGACTGTGGGTTGGTGGTGTATGACTGTGGGTTGATGGGTGTATGACTGCGGGTTGGTGGGTGTATGACTGCGGGTTGGTGGGTGTATGACTGTGGGTTGGTGGGTGTATGACTGTGGGTTGGTGGTTGTATGACTGTGGGTTGGTGGGTGTATGACTGTGGGTTGATGGGTGTTTGACTGCGGGTTGGTGGGTGTATGACTGTGGGTTGGTGGCTGTTTGACTGTGGGTTGGTGGGTGTATGACTGTGGGTTGATGGGTGTATGACTGTGGGTTGATGGGTGTATGACTGTGGGTTGGTGGCTGTATGACTGTGGGTTGGTGGGTGTATGACTGTGGGTTGGTGGGTGTATGACTGTAGGTTGATGGGTGTATGACTGGGTTGGTGGGTGTATGACTGTGGGTTGGTGGGTGTATGACTGTGGGTTGATGGGTGTATGACTGTAGGTTGATGGGTGTATGAACAAGGCTGGGTGTATGACTGTGGGTTGGTGGGTGTATGACTGTGGGTTGGTGGGTGTATGACTGTGGGTTGATGGGTGTATGACTGTGGGTTGGTGGGTGTATGACCGTGGGTTGATGGGTGTATGACTGTGGGTTGGTGGGAGTATGACTGTGGGTTGATGGGTGTTTGACTGCGGGTTGGTGGGTGTATGACTGTGGGTTGGTGGGTGTATGACTGTGGGTTGGTGGGTGTATGACTGTGGGTTGATGGGTGTATGACTGCGGGTTGGTGGGTGTATGACTGCGGGTTGGTGGGTGTATGACTGTGGGTTGGTGGGTGTATGACTGTGGGTTGGTGGGTGTTTGACTGCGGGTTGGTGGGTGTATGACTGTGGGTTGGTGGCTGTTTGACTGTGGGTTGGTGGGTGTATGACTGTGGGTTGATGGGTGTATGACTGTGGGTTGATGGGTGTATGACTGTGGGTTGGTGGCTGTATGACTGTGGGTTGGTGGGTGTATGACTGTGGGTTGGTGGGTGTATGACTGTAGGTTGATGGGTGTATGACTGGGTTGGTGGGTGTATGACTGTGGGTTGGTGGGTGTATGACTGTGGGTTGATGGGTGTATGACTGTAGGTTGATGGGTGTATGACTGTGGGTTGGTGGGTGTATGACAGTGGTGACAAGGATTATTTGAGCTTGACAAAATTTAGATAGATAGCAGCATGGTTTAGTCGTGTTCAGTTTAGTTTAAATTGTGTTTAGGTTAGGTTGGGTCATGTCAGGTACAGAGTTTGGCCAGGGTCCTTTATTCAAGCTGTCAGGGTTAAACTTCCTTCCTAGAAAGATGAACACACGAACCTACGGACGACACACGAACACAATAACACATGATCATACACGGAAACGAACACACGAATGGACATACTCAGGATATCGGGGAATAAATATAAAATTATAAAAATGCATAAAAAGTCTTTGACGGATAAACAACTTTGTAATGTTAGAATCGATATTACTGATATTATAGAAAATCAAACTAACTTCCTTTAAACACTCTTGGCTCTTCCTGTGTATAAGAAGAGTTTAATCTGGTATATTTTTTTCTAGTAATTGGTGTTATCAGGGGAAGAGATTGTGTCGTTTGTGGTCTGTCATTCAAGGTTGTTTAGTGTTTGAAGCTCGTTAATTCATTATGCTTGTAGCCCCCATCTCTGCATACAACCCTGGTGCTTCTTGCTGTTGATACTCCCACGAAAATAAATTGTCAGATTAACGAAACGAAGATTAAAAAATTTTGTTTTAATTCACGGATTAACCATACTTCACCCAATCTAACTTAACCTATCCTAACCTAACCTAACCTAATCTAATCATAATTGTGTTTTAAAAAAAGGTTTACAGGCATAGGTAACAAGCTGGTCCTTTAACGGGAGAACACAAGGCTTCCCAACCCTCACCTGATGAAATAGAATCACTATACCCAACCTGATCTAATTAAGGACACGTTAGGCTTTGTAAGATAGTTTAGTTTGAAGTGTTGTGAATCTCCGTGGGTGTTATAGATTCACTTGGTATACTACATGTGTAAAGTCAGGATATATACAATGTGTGTTGATTTTTCTACCCGTGTGTTAAATATTTTTGTGGGGAGGGGGAGGTATTTTCCTGTCGGTTTCCACTCTAGCTTTCCACCAATGTTATTTCACCCTTCTAGATTTCTATACCCTTTGATCCACCTTACCTAAGAGTGGAATGAGATAAATAGAATTGGTGGAGTGGAATGTCTGTATAATTGATGTCAGGATCCAACTCTGCCCTGGACGACACAGGATTGATCGTCACTGGTGTTGTAAGACTGTACAGAAAACCGCCTCTTGTGTTGTTCCCACGTATTAAAGAGCGATGAAGGTAAACTGAACAAGCACGCTGGGCAATGCTCGTTGTTGTAGTGGAATACACACGAAACCCAGTCAGTTGAGGGTGTAAATCTTCGCCTGCCTCTGGAATGCACTACACACGCTATGCCAAAACTGAGATATACTCGGCATGTCAACACTGAGACACACATGCTATGCTAACAAACATATACTCACATAAACTATGCCAATATTAAGACACATACACTATGCGAAACACCGGCTGTGCCTAAACTAATGATTCCCCGCTCTACATGAACGCTGAGATAACAAGTTGACTTTTTTTATCGAGGAGGAGCCAAAGTCTTTCACGATAGTCACCGTCTTAGCTAAACTTGTTAACATGGTTAGCAACTTCTGGAAACATCCCGCTTAACCGAGTTATCAAGTTGTGAATAAGCTGACTCACAAAGGAGAAGTATTCCTCGACGAATTAATCTTACCAGCTTACAAGCTCTTTATTAATTAATGACAAGCGTTACACCTGTCCGCCATTCTAGGCCACGCCTCTCACCCCCCCCCCCTCCCCTTAAGTCAATAGCTTTCAAAAGCAGTGAAAGACGAAATTGGTTCTTATAATCATGACTGCTTTCTCCGGACATTGTGTATACAACACACTCTAAACTAAGCCTAGGTACCTTCTTAACCCCTCATAATCCGCCGATGGAAAGTCTGGGACTCTGACCATATTTTCATTATTTTTCCTTTCCAAATTTAGGGTAAACCTGATTTCTCTGTGATCACTGTTCCCAAGTTCTTCCCCTATTGTGATATCTCTGATAATATTTTCTTTATTTGTTCATACTAGGTCTAATATATTGTCACCTCTAGTAGGTTCTGTAATTAGTTGATTCAAAAATTTTTCCTGTACTGCGTCTAGGAAGTCTTCAGATTCATAGTCACCTACAATGTTGTCCCAGTCAATATTTCTGAAGTTGAAATCCCCCATAATGCATAGGTTGTTGTATATTGCTGCCCTACTCATTTCCTGCCATATGGGCTGAGTTGCTTCTTTCCTAAGACTTGGGGGCCGGTAAATCACTCCCATAATTAGTTTTCGCTTCTTTCTGCCATTTCTACCCATACAGACTCAGTTCCTATTTCACCCTTTATTGTATTATTAATGCACCATTTTAATGTATCTCTGACGAAGAGTGCAACTCCTCCCCCCTTCCTACCTTCCCTGTCCTTGTGAAAAAGGTTGTACCCTTCTTTGTGTTACTCAGATAAAAGTTCTTGCTCGCCAGATTCATCCAGGTTTAGGTGGCTACTATGACGTCTACATTCTCAGTACATACAACCGCTCTCAGCAAGTCTATTTTATTTCTAATGCTCCTACTGTTTGTATAGTACACATTTAAACCTACCCTTCCCTGGTCCTGTTTTACCCCTTGTTCTGAGTAACCAATTATACTCCCATCTATCTACTGGCGAAACTTCCCCTTCAGAGTGACAATTTCACGCTCCAGACAAGTGTACCCAGTCACGACTGTACAGGTAGTCGTTGCCGTAGAATCGTCGCCAGTTATCAATGAACGCCCAACCATTGCTTACACAATGTTTTTTTTATTCCAGTCGGCAATTTATAGCAATTGCCTTGGACAGCCTTTCACCGCCAACTCCTCTTCTAGACGAGACACCACATACTATTGGGTTCCCTACCCTATCACTAATCTTCCCTAATGCCTCCCTATACCTGCTGAAAAGTTCCTCACTCCTAACCTTTCCTATGTCGTTGCCTCCTACTCTAAGACACACTACCGGATTGGTACTTCCCCTGACAAGACTCTATCTATCCTCTCAGTGAGTAGTGGGAGGACCAAGCTGGTGGTCAAGAAGCACTCAAAGGATACGACAACAACGACAACAACAGCTAAGTGTACCAACCCGCTCAGTCCCTTGATAGACGAATTGGACGTTAGTACAGTCAGGGGCAGGGATGACAAGGAAGGTATAAAAACTTTAATTGTTGGTGACTCACAGGTAAGGTACATGGACAGGGCCTTTTGTGGTAAAAACAAAAATAGGATGAGGGTGTGTTTGCCAGGGGCTGGGGTGGGGGATATAATTGACAGGATGGACAATATCTTGTCTGGTAATGGGAACAAACCCATTATCTGCCTCAGTGCAGGAGGCAATGATATTGGCCGGTGTAGGAGCGAGGAACTTCTTGATAAGTTCAAGGCAGCCATAGATCGTATTAGGACTAAGGGAGGGATCCCTATCATATGTGGTGTCCTGCCTAGAAGGAGAGTTGGCAGTGAATGGTTGTCAAGGGCAGTTGGTGTTAACGACTGTCTTGACAGATATTGCAAGTCAATATCAGTCCCATTCATTGACAACTGGGACAACTTCTATGGCAGAAGGGACCTTTATGCTAGGGATGGGGTGCACCTGTCTAGGGATGGAGTAGCAACCCTGGCTGGGGCTCTCTAGAGGTCTCAAAAGATGTTCTGGGAGAATCAGGTGTACCTGGGAATGTGGAGGTGTACCTGGGGAATATCAGGTGCTTGGCAGAGGTGTCAGAGGTGGCCCTGCAAGTCTCAGAGGTGAACCAGGGGGTGTCAGAGGGGTACCTGGGAGTGTCCAGGGTGTACCTGGGGAATATCAGGAGGTGTACCTGGAGGTCAAGGGGTGTAACTGGGGAGTGTCAGGGGTGTGCCAAGGGAGTGTCAGTGGAGTACCTGGGAGTCTCCAAAAAAGGTGTACCTGGGGTATCAGAGGTGCCTGGGGTGTCAGGAGGTGTACAGAGACATCGGAGGTGTACCTAGGAGTGTCAGGGGTGTCCCCTGTGAGTGTCAGGAGGTGTGCCTGGGAGTGTCTGAGTACCTGCAGTGTCCGGAAGGTGTGCCTGAGGTGTCAGAGGCACTGGGAATGTGGGGATGCCTGGGAGTGTCAGTGGTGTATCTGGGAGTGTCCGGACGTGTACCTAGGAGTGTCAGAGGTGTGCCTGGGAGTGTCAGAGGTGTGCCTGGGAGTGTCAGGGGTGTGGCTGGGAGTGTCGGAGGTGTAGCTGGGAGAAGGTCAGAGGTGTGCCAGGGAGTGTCAGTGGAGCACCAGTCTTAAAGGTGTGCCTGGGAATTATCGGAGGTGTACCTTAGAATATCGGAGAATTGGCCTGGGGATGCCTGGGAGTGTCAGAGGTGTACCTGGGGTGTAGGGGTGTGCTTAGGGAGTATCGGAGGGGTTTACCTGGGGTGTCGGGGTGTGCACTGGGGAGTGTCAGAGGTGTGCCTGGGAGTCAGAGGTGTGCCTGGGGGTGTCAGCAGTGTCCTGGGAGTGTCACAGGAGTGCCTGGGAGTGTCAGAGGTGTGCCTGGGGTGTTCAGGGGGTGTACCTGGGGAGTGTCAGAGGTGTGCCTGGGAGTGTCAGGAGTGTGCCTGGGAGTGTCAGAGGTGAGGGCTGCATGGGTATGTAGAAGGTGTGCATGGTAAGGCAGGGAGTGAGAGGTGTGTCCTGGGAGTGTCAGGGGGTTGTGCCTGGAGCCTGGGGTGTGCTGGAGTGTCAGGTGTACAGGGAGTGTCCAGAGACATCTGGGAGTGTTGAAGGTGTGCCTGGGAGTGTCAGGGTGTCCTGGGGTGTCCAGAGGCCCCAGGAGTGTGGTGTGCCTGGGAGTGTCAGAGGTGTGCCTGGAGTGTCTGGGGTGTACCTGGGGTGTAAGAGGTGTGCCTGGGAGTGTGGGGTGCCTGGGGTGTCAGAGGTGTACCAGGGAGTGTCAGAGGTGTAGTTGTGAGAGGTGTGTCCTGGAGTGTCAGAGAGTGTGCCTAGGAGTGTCAGAGGTGTACCTGGGAGTGTGTCAGCGTGTGCCTGGGAGTGTCAGAGGTGTGCCTGGGAGTGTCAGAGGTGTGCACGGATTGTCAGAGGTGCATTTGGGAGTGTCTGGGGTGCACCTTGGGTGTCTGAGAGTGTGCCTGGGGTGTCAGGCCTGGGTGTGAAAGTAGCCTGGGGTGTCAGAGGTGCAGGGAGTGTCTGAGGTGTGCCTGGGGTGTCAGGAGGTGTACCAGGGGTGTCAGAGGAATACCTGGGAGTGTCAGAGGTGACTGGGAGGTGTAGAGGAGTGCTTAGGAGTGTCTGGAGGTACAGGAGTGTGGGAGGTGTGCCTGGGAGTGTCAGAGGTGTACTTGGGAAGTCAGAGAGGTGTACCTGGGAGTGTCAGCGGTGTACCTGGGGTGTCAAGGAGTACCTGAGTGTGAGAGAGTGTACCTGGCAGTGTCAGAGGTGTACTTGGGAGTGTCAGGAGGTGTACTGGGGTGTCAAGGTGTGCCTGAAGTCAGAGGTGTACTTGGGAGTGTCAGAGGAGTACCTTGGAGTGTCTGAGGGATGTGCCTGGGGTGTCAGGGACCAGGAGTGAAAGATGTGGGGTGTCTGAGGGTGGCTGCAAGTGTCAGGGGTGTGCCTGGGAGTGTCAGAGGTGCTTGCGAGAGTGTCAGAGGAGCACCTGGGGTGTCTAGAGGTGTGCCTGGAGTGTCAGGGGTATGCCAGGGAGTGTAAGAGGTGTACCTGGGTGTGTGTACCTGGGAGTGTCAGAGGTGTGCCTGGGAGTGTCAGAGATGTGCCTGGGAGTGTCCGGTGTACCTGGGGTGTTGGGGTATGCCTGGTGTCAGAGGTGTGCAGGGGGTGTCAGTGGAGATGCTTGGGAGTGTCAGAGGTGTGCCTGGGAGTGAGGTGTACCTGGGAGTGTCTGAGGTGTGCCTGGGAGTGTCAGAGGTGTACAGGAGTGTCAGAGGGGTGTACAAGTGTCAGAGAAGTGCGGGAGTGTGAGGCTTGGGGTATGGAGGTGTACCTGAGGTGTCAGGGGTGTGCAGGTGTCAGAGGTGTACTTGGGAGTGTCGTGTATGCCTGGGAGTGTCAGGAGGTGCCTGGGGAGTGTCAGAGGTGTGCTTGGGGTGTCAAGGGGATACCTGGGAGTGTCAGGGGTGTGCCTGGGAGTGTCTGAGGTGTGCCTGGGAGTGTCAGAGGTGTGTGCCTGGGGTGTCAGAGGTGCACTTGGGGTGTCAGAGGGCACCTTGGAGTGTCTGAGGTGTGCCTGGGAGTGTCAGGGAAAACCAGGGGAGTGAAGAGGTGTGCCTGGGAGTGTCAGAGGTGTGCCTGGCAGTGTCAGAGGTGTACCTGGGAGTGTGAGATGTGCCAGGGGTGTCAGGGCGTATCTGGGGTGTTGAACGTGTGCCTGGGGGTGTCAGAGGTGTGCCAGGGTATGTCAGTGGAATGCTTGGGAGTGTCAGAGGTGTGCTTGGGATGTGAGAGGTGTGCCTAGGGATTGTCTGAGGTGTGCCTGGGGAGTGTCAGGGTGTGCAGGGTGTCTGAGGTGTACCTGGGGGTGTCAGGGGGGTGCCAGGGAGTGTCACAGAGTGCCTGGGGTGTGAGAGGTGTGCCTGGGGTGTCAGAGGGTGTGGGAGTGTCAGAGGTGTGCCTGGGGTGTCAGCGGTGTGCCTGGGGTGTCTGAGGTGTGCCTGGGTGGCGGTGTGCCTGGGGTGTTAGAGGTGTGCACCAGGGTGTCAGAGGTGCGCTGCAGTGTCAGAGGGCACCTTGGGTGTCTGGGGTGTGCCAGGGGTGTCAGGGGAAACCAGGGGTGAAGAGGTGGCCTGGGGAGTGTCTGAGGTGTGCCTGGGGTGTCAGGGGTGTGCCTGGGAGTGTCAGAGGTGAACATGGAGTGTCAGAGGCAGCCAGGAGTGTCTGAGGTTACATGGGGAGTGTCAGGAAAGCCAGGGAGTGTAGAGGTGTGCCTGGGGAGTGTCAGGAGTGTGCCTGGTAGAGGTGTGCCTGGGGAGTGTCAGAGATGTGCCTGGGGTGTCAGGGCATGTCTGGGAGTGTTGAACGTGTGCCTAGTGTCAGAGGTGTGCCAGGGTATGTCAGTGGAATGCTTGGGAGTGTCAGAGGTGTGCCTGGGGTTTTGAGGAGGGTGTGCCTGGGAGTGTCTGGGGTGTACCTGGGGTGTCAGAGGTGTGCCTGGGGAGTGTCTGGAGGTGTGCCTGGGGGTGTCAGAGAGTGCAGGGGTGTCACAGGAGTGCCTGGGGGTGTGAGGTGTGCCTGGGGAGTGTCAGAGGTGTGCCTGGGGAGTGTCAGAGGTGTGCCTGGGTGTCAGAGGTGTGCCTGGGGTGTCTGAGGTGTGTGCCTGGGGTGTGGGGTGTGCTGCAGGTGTCAGAGGTGCACTTGGGGTGTCAGAGGAGCACCTTGGAATGTTAGAGGTGTGCCTGGGGTGTCAGAGGTGTACTTGGGATTGTCAGAGGTGTACCAGGGAATGTCAGTGAGTACATGGGAGTGTCAGAGGTGTGCCTGAGGTGTCGGAGGTGTATCTGGGAGTGTCAGGTGTGCCTGGGAGTGTCTGGGATTGCCTGGGGGTGTCTGGGGTGTACCTGAGGTGTCTGAGGGGTGTGCCTGGGGAGTGTCAGAGTGTGCCTGGTGTCAGAGGTGTGCCTGGGGTGTCAGGGGGTGTGCCAGGGAGTGTCGGTGGTGCATGGGTGTCAGAGGTGTGCCTGGAAGTGTCAGGTGTGCCTGGGGAGTGTCAGAGGTGTACCTGGGGAGTGTCAGAGGTGTGCCTGGGGTGTGGGTGTGCCTGGGAGTGTCAGAGGTGTGCCTGGGAGTGTCTGGGTGTGCATGGGTTTTATCTGAGGTGTGCCTGGGAGTGTCAGGGGTGTGCCTGGGAGTGTCAGAGGTGTTCCTGGGAGTGTCAGAGGTGTACTAGGAGTGTCAGAGGTGTGCAGGGGTGTCAGGTGGAGTGCATGGGAGTGTCAGAGGTGTGCCTGAGAGTGTCAGAGGAGTGTGCCTGGGGTGTCAGAGGTGTGCCTGGAGTGTCAGAGGGTGTGCCTGGGAGTGTCGGGAGTGTGCCTGGGGTGTCAGAGGTGTGCCTGGGAGTGTCAGAGGTGTGCTGGGGTGTCGGGTGTACCTGGGAGTGTCAGCGGGTGTCACCTGAGGAGTGTCAGAGATGTGCCTAGGGAGTGTCAGAGGTGTGCCTGCGGGGAGTGTGAGAGGTGTACCTGGGGAGTGTCATGGGTGTACCTGGGAGTGTCAGAGGTGTACCTGGGAGTGTCGGCGGTGTGCCTGGGGAGTGTCTGAGGTGTGCCTGGGGTGTCAGAGGTGTGCCTGGGAGTGTCAGAGGTGCACTTGGGGGTGTCAGAGGGTGCACCTTGGGTGTCTGGGAGGTGTGCCTGGGGTGTCAGGGGGGAAGCCAGGGAGTGAAGAGGTGTGCCTGGGGTGTCAGAGGTGTGCCAGGGAGTGTCAGAGGTGTGCCTGGGAGTGTTGAGCGTGTGCACCAGGGGTGTCAGAGGTGTGCAGGGGTATGTCAGGTGGAATGCTTGGGAGTGTCAGAGGTGTGCTTGGGGTGTTGGAGGTGTGCCTAGGGTGTCTGAGGGTGTGCCTGGGGTGTCAGAGGTGTGCCTGGGAGTGTCTGGGGTGTGCCTGGGGGTGTCAGAGAGTGCCAGGGGTGTCAGGAGTGCCTGGGGGTGTGAGAGGTGTGCTGGGGAGTGTCAGAGGTGTGTGGGAGTGTCAGAGGTGTACCTGGGGTGTCAGCGGTGTGCCTGGGAGTGTCTGGTGTGCCTGAGAGTGTCAGGTGTGCCTGGGGAGTGTCAGAGTGCACTTGGGGGTGTCAGGGCACTGTGGGTGTCTGAGGTGTGCCTGGGGTGTCAGGAAAACCAGGGGTGAAGGGTGTGCCTGGGGATGTCAGGGTGTGAGGGGAGTGTCTGGGGTGTGCAGGGGGTGTCAGAGGTGTACCAGGGAGTGTCAGAGGATGCCTGGGATCAGAGGTGTGCCTGGGAGTGTCAGAGGGTGTGCAGGAGTATCGGAGGTTTGCAGGGTGTCAGGGGGTGTGCCTGGGGAGTGTCAGAGGGTGTGCCTGGGGGCAGAGGTGTGCCTGGGGAGTGTCAGGGGTGTGGGGAGTGTGCAGGGGTACCTGGGAGTGTGAGGTGTGCCTGGGAGTGTCAGAGGTGTGCTTGGGGTGTCAGAGGTGGCACCAGGGGCATGAGGTGTGCCTGGGGTGTCAGAGGGTGCCTTGCAGGTGTCAGGAGGAGCACCTTAGGTGTCTGAGGTGTGCCTGGGAGTGTCAGGGGAAAACCAGGGTGAAGGAGGTGGCCCTGGGGAGTGTCAGAGGTGTGCCTGGGGTGTCAGAGGTGTGCCTGGGAGTGTCAGAGATGTGCCAGGGGAGTGTCAGAGGCGTGTATCTGGGAATGTTGGATGTGTACCTGGGGGTGTCAGAGGTGTGCCAGGGTATGTCAGTGGAATGGCAGGTGTGGGGTGTGCTTGGGGAGTGTGAGAGGTGTGCCTGGGGGTGTCTGGGGTGTGCCTGGGAGTGTCAGAGGTGTGCCTGGGGTGTCTAGAGTGTGCCTGGGGTGTCAGAGAAGTACCAGGGAGGTCACAGGGAGTGCCTGGGAGTGTGAGAGGGTGTACCTGGGTGTCAGGGGTGTGCTTGGGAGTGTCAGAGGTGTGCCTGGGGTCAGCCTGTGTGCCTGGGGTGTCTGGTGTGCCTGGGGTGTCAGAGGGTGTGCCTGGGGTGTCAGAGTGCACTTGGGGTGTCTGAGGAGCACTTGGGTGTCTGGGGTGTGCCTGGGAGTGTCAGGGGAAAACCAGGGGTGAAGAGGTGTACCTGGGAGTGTCAGAGGTGTGGGGGTGTCTGGTGTGCCTGGGAGTGTCAGGGGTGTGGGGAGTGTCAGAGGAATGCCTAGGGTGTCAGGAGGTGTGCCTGGGAGTGTCAGAGGTGTGCCTGGGGTATCAGGGGGTTTGCCTGGGAGTGTGGTGTGCCTGGGAGTGTCAGTGGTGTGCTTGGGAGTGTCAGAGGTGTGCCTGGGGAGTGTCAGCGGTGTGCCTGGGGTGTCAGGGTGCCTGGGGAGTGTGAAAGGTGTGCCTGGGGAGTGTCAGAGGTGTGCCTGGGGTGTCAGAGGTGTGCCTGGGGGTGTCAGAGGTGTGCCTGGGGAGTGTCAGGGTGCACTTGCGAGTGTCAGAGGGTGCACCTTGGAGTGTCTGGTGTGCCTGGGGTGTCAGGGGTAAACCAGGGGTGAAAGATGTGTGCCTGGGGTGTCTGAGGTGTGCCTGGGGAGTGTCAGGGGTGTGCCTGTGGGTGTCAGGTGCTTGCGAGGTGTCAGAGGTGCACCTTGGAATGTCTGGGGTGTGCCTGGGGTGTCAGGGGAAAGCCAGGGGAGTGAAACAGGTGTGCCTGGGGTGTCTGGGGTGTGCCTGGGGTGTCAGAGGCAGGAGTGTCTGGTGTGCCAGAGGTGTCAGAGGTACCAGGGGACTGCAGAGGTGCCTAGGAGTGTGAAGGTGTGCCTGGGGTGTCAGGGGTGTGCCAGGAGTGTCAGAGGTGTGCCTGGGATGTCAGTGGGGTGGCACCAGGGTGTCTGAGGTGTGCCTGGGGTGTCAGAGGTGTGCCTGGGGTGTCAGATGTGCACTTGGGGTGTCAGAGGGAGCACCTTGGGTGTCAGGGGTGTGCCTGGGGTGTCAGGGAAGTGCCTGGGAGTGTAAGGGTGTGCCTGGGAGTGTCAGAGGTGTGGGGAGTGTGGGGTGTGCCTGGGGTGTCAGAGGTGTATAGAGTGTCAGAGATTACCTGGGAGTGTCAGAGGTGTGCCTGGGGTGTCAGAGGTGTGCCTGGGGTGTCAGGTTGCACTGGGAGTGTCAGGAGGTGTGCACTGGAGTGTCAGAGGTGTGCCTGGGAGTGTCAGAGGTGTGCCTGGGGTGTCAGAGTGTGCCTGGGGAGTGTCAGGGAGTGCCTGGGGTGTGAGGTGTGCCTGGGGAGTGTCAGGGTGTGCCTGGGGTGTCAGGGGTGTGCCTGGGGTGTTGGGGTGTGCTGGGGTGTCTGGAGGTGCCTGGAGTGTCAGAGGGACCTTGGGTGTGGGGTGTGCCTGGGGTGTCAGGGGAAAACCAGGGAGTGAAAGGGGTGTGCCTGGGGTCAGAGGTGCTTCAGGGGTGTCTGGGGTGTGCCTGGGGGTGTCAGAGGTGTGCCAGGGGCGTCGAGGAATGCCTAGAATCGGTGTGCCTGGGGTGTCAGAGGTGTGCCTAGGGTATCGGAGGTTTACCTGGGAGTGTCAGGTTGTGCCTGGGGTGTCAGAGGTGGAACTGGGGTGTCAGAGAGGTGTGCCTGGGAGTGTCAGAGGTGTGCCTGGGAGAATCAGAGGTGTGCCTGGGAATGTCAGGGATTGTACCAGTGAGTGTCAGTGAGTGCAAGTCTCAAGGTGTACTGGGAGTGTCAGAGGTGTGCTTGGGAATATCAGGAGGTGTGCAGGGGTGTCAGAGGTGTGCCTGGGGTCTCAGAGTGAACCAGGGAGTGTCAGAGGGTACCTGGGGAGTGTGCAGAGGTGCACCAGGGTGTCAGTGAAGTGCCTGGGAGTCTCAAGATGTACCTGGGGAGTATCAGAGGTGTGCCTGGGAATATCGGAGGTGTCACCAGAATGTCGGAGGTGTGCCTGGGAATGTCAGGGTGTGCCTGGGGGTGTTGGATGTGTGTGCCTGGGGAGTGTCAGAGGTGTGGTTGTGAGTGTCAGAGGTGTGCCTGGGTGTGTCAGCGGTGTGCCTGGGGTGTCTGGAGGTGTGCCTGGGGTGTCAGAGGTGTGCCTGGGAGTGTCAGAGGTGCTTGGGAGTGTCAGAGGTGCGCCTTGGGTGACTGGGGTGTGCCTGGGGTGTCTGAGGTGTGCCTGGCAGTGTCTGAAGTGTGCCTGGCAGTGTCTGGGGTGTGCCTGGCAGTGTCAGCGGTGTGCCTGGGGGTGTCAGCGGTGTGCCTGGGGAGTGTTAGACGGGTATCAGGGGTGACAGAGAGAGTACTAGGGTGTCAAAGGTGTGCCTGGGAGTGTGAGAAGTGTGCCTGGGGTGTCTGGGGTGTGCCTGGGGAGTGTCAGAGGGTGCACCTGGGAGTGTCAGAGGTGTGGGGAGTGTCAGAGGTGTGCCAGGGGTGTCAGAGTGTGCCTGGGAGTGTCAGAGGTGTGTCCTGGGGTGTCAGAGGTGTGCCTGGGAGTGTCAGACGTGTGCCTGGGACTGTCACAGGGTGTTGGGGAGTGTGTGAGGAGGTGTGTCTGGGAGTGAGAGTGTACCTAGGGTGTCTGAGGTGCCTGGGGTGTCAGAGGTGTGCCTGGGGAGTGTCTGAGGTGTGCCTGGGGAGTGTCTGATGTGTGCCTGGGGTGTCAGGGGGAGAGCCAGGGGAGTGAAGGGAGTGTACCTGGGGGTGTCAGAGGTGTGCCAGGGGGTGTCTGAGGTTGCCTGGGAGTGTCAGAGGTGTACCTAGGGTGTCAGGTATACCAGGGAGTGTCAGAGGTGTTCCTGGGAGTGTCAGGGGTGTACCTGGGAGTGTCTGGGGTGTATCTGGGAGTACAGGATGTGCAAGTGTCTGAGGTGTGTGCGGAGTGTCAGAGGTGTGCCTGGGGAGTGTCAGGGGTGTAGGGAGTGTCAGTGGAGTACTGGGGTGTCAGGTGTGCCTGGGTGTCGGAGGTGTATAGGTGTCAGAGGTGTGACCTGGGAGTGTCAGGGGTGTCCTTGGGAGTGTCAGGTGTGCCTGCGAGTGTGAGGAGGTGTGCCTGAGGGAGTGTCTGGGGTGTACCAGGGGTGTCAGGTGTGCCTGGGGTGTCTGAGGTGTGCCTGGGGGTGTCTGGGGTGTGCCTGGGGTGTCAGGGAGAGAGCCAGGGGTGAAGGGGTGTGCCTGGGGGTGTCAGAGGTGTGCCAGGGGGTGTCTGAGGTGTGCCTGGGGTGTCAGGGGTGTGCCAGGGACGTCAGAGGAATACCTGGAGTGTCAGAGGTGTGCCTGGGGAGTGTCAGGAGTTGGCCTGGAGGTTTACCTGAGTGTCAGGTTGTACTGGGAGTGTCAGAGGTGGAACTGGGGTGTCAGAGGTGTGCCTGGGATGTCAGAGTGTGCCTGGGAGGTCAGAGGTGTACCTGGGAATGTCAGGGGTGCCAGTGAGTGTCAGTGGAAGTGCAAGTCTCAAGGTGTGCCTGGGAATTATCGGAGGTGTGGTTGGGAATATCGGAGGTGTGCCAGGGGTCAGAGGTGTGCCTGGGGTCTCAGAGGTGAACCAGGGGAGTGTCAGAGGAGTTCCTGGGAGTGTCAGAGGTGCACCAGGAGTGTCAGTGAAGTGCCTGGGGTCTCAAGATGTACCTGGGAGTATCAGAGGTGTGCCTGGGAATGTCGGAGGTGTGCCTGGGAATTTCGGAGGTGTGCCTGGGGAATGTCAGAGGTGTGCCTGGGGAGTGGATGTGTGCCTGGGGTGTCAGAGGTGTGGTTGTGAGTGTCAGGGAGGTGCCTGGGTGTGTCAGCAGTGTGCCTGGGGTGTCTGGAGGTGTGCCTGGGAGTGTCAGGGTGTGCCTGGGGTGTCAGAGGTGCACTTGGGAGTGTCAGAGGTGCGCCTTGGGAGTGACAGGTGTGCCTGGGGTGTCTGAGGTGTACCTGGCAGTGTCTGAAGTGTACCTGGCAGTGTCTGGGGTGTGCCTGGCAGTGTCAGCGGTGTGCCTGGGGTGTCAGCAGGTGCCTGGGGTGTTAGACGTGTATGGGGAGTGACAGAAGAGTACTAGGGGTGTCAAGGTGTGTGCCTGGGTGTGTGGAAGTGTGCCTGGGGTGTCTGGGGTGTGCCGGTGTCAGAGGTGTGCCTGGGGTGTCAGAGTTGCCTGGGGTGTCAGTGTGCCTGGGGAATGTTGGTGTGCCTGGGGTGTCAGGTGTGCCAGCAGTGTCAGAGGTGTGCCTGGGGTGTCAGCGGTGTGCCTGGGAGTGTCTGGTGTGCCTGGGAGTGTCAGAGGTGTGCCTGGGGTGTCGGAGGTGTGCCTGAGAGGTGCAGTGTACCTGGGGTGTCAGGTGTGCCTGGCAGTGTCAGGTGGCAGTGTCAGCGAGTCTCTGGGAGTGTCGGAGGTGTGCCGGAGTGTGAAAGAGTGCCTGGGAGTGTCAGCGGTGTGCCTGGGGAGTGTCTGGGGTGTGCCTGGGGGTGTCAGAGGTGTGCCTGGGAGTGTCAGAGGTGCTTGGGAGAGTCAGAGGTGCATGGAGTGTCTGGGGTGTGCCTGGGGGTGTCTGAGGTGTGCCTGGCAGTGTCTGAGGGTGTGCCTGGCAGTGTCTGAGGTGTGCCTGGGCGTGTCAGCGGTGTGCCTGGGAGTGTCTGAGTGTCCTGGGTGTGTCAGAGGTGTGCCTGGGGTGTCAGATGTGCACTTTGGAGTGTCAGAGGTGCACCTTGGTGACTGAGGTGTGCCTGGGAGTGTCTGAGGTGTGCCTGGCAGTGTCTGGGGTGTACCTGGCAGTGTCTGGTGTGCCTGGCAGTGTCTGGTGTGCCTGGAGTGTCAGAGGTGTGCCTGGAGTGTCAGGGGTGTACCAGGGTGTCAGTGGAGTGCCTGGGGTGTTAGAGTGTGTACCTGGGGTGCAGAGGTGTGCCTGGGGTGTCAGAGGTGTATCTGGGAGTGTCGGACGTGTGCTTGCGAGTGTCAGAGGTGTTCAAGGAATGTCAGTGGAGTACCTGGGAGTGTCAGGGTGTACCAGGGAGTGTCAGGAGGTGTACCTGGGAGTGTCAGAGGTGTGCCGGGAGTGTCAGATGTGTGCCTGGGGTGTCGGAGGTGTGCCTGGGGTGTAGAAGTGTGACCTGGGAGTGTCAGCGGTTTGCCTGGGGTGTCTGAGGTGTGCCTGGGAGTGTCAGAGGTGTGCTGGAGTGTCAGAGGTGCACCTTGGGTGTCTGAGGTGTACCTGGAAGTGTTGGTGTGCCTGGCAGTGTCTGGGGTGTGCCTGGCAGTGTCAGCGGTGTGCCTGGGGTGTCACCTGTGTGCCTGGGGTGGGGTGTATCAGGGGAGTGACAGGAGGTACCTATGGTGTCAGAGGTGTACCTGGGGTGAGAGAAGTGTGCCTGGGGTGTCTGCAGTGCCTGGGAGTGTCAGAGGTGTGCCTGGAAGTGTCAGGGGTGTGCCAGGGGTGTCAGTGGAGTACCTGGGATTGTTAGAGGTGTGCCTGGGAGTGTCAGAGGTGTGCCTGGGGTGTCAGAGGTGTATCTGGAGTGTCGGACGTGTGCCTGGGAGTGTCAGAGGGTGTACCAGAATGTCAGTGAGTACCTGGGAGTGTCAAGGTGTACCTGGGAGTGTCAGAAGTGTGCCTGGGGTGTCAGAGGTGTGCCTGGGAGTGTCGGAGGTGTGCCTGGGGTGTCTGGGGTGTATCTGGGAGTATCTGGGATGTACCTGGGAGTGTCTGAGGTGTACCTGGGAGTGTCAGAGGTGTGCCTGGGGAGTGTCAGGGTGTGCCAGGGGAGTGTCAGTGGAGTGCCTGGGGTGTCAGAGGTGTGCCTGGGGTGTCGGAGGTGTATGGAGTGTCAGAGGTGTGCCTGGGAGTGTCAAGGTGTGCCTGGGGAGTGTCGGAGGTGTTCCTGCGAGTGTGAGAGGTGTGCCTAGGAGTGTCTGGGGTGTGCCAGGGGGTGTCAGAGGTGTGCCTGGGGGTGTCTGGGGTGTGCCTGGGGTGTCTGGGGTGTGCCCTGGGGTGTCAGGGGAAAACCAGGGGGTGAAAGAGGTGTGCCTAGGAGTGTCAGAGGTGTGCCAGGGTGTCTGGTGTACCTGGGGTGTCAGAGGTGTGCCAGGGGCGTCAGAGGAATACCTAGGATCAGGAGTACAGGGTGTCAGTGTACCTAGGTATCGGAGGTTTACCTGGGGTGTCGGGTTGTGCCTGGGAGTGTCAGAGGTGGAACTGGGAGTGTCAGAGGGGTGTACCTGGGGTATCAGAAGTGTGCCTGGGAGAGTCAGAGGTGTGCCTGGGAATGTCAGGGTATGCCAGTGAGTGTCAGTACCTGGGGTCTCAAGGAGGTGTGCCTGGGAGTATCAGAGGTGTGCCTGGGAATATCGAGAGGTGTGCCTGGGAGTCTCAGAGGTGAACCAGGGAGTGTCAGAGGAGTGCCTGGGGTGTCAGAGGTGCACCAGGGGTGTCAGTGAAGTGCCTGGGAGTCTCAAAGATGTGACCTGGGAGTATCAGAGGTGTGCCTGGGAATATCGGAGGTGTGCCTGGGAATATCGGAGTGTACCTGGGAATGTCAGAGGTGTACCTGGGGTGTTGGATGTGTGCCTGGGAGTGTCAGAGGTGTGGTTGTGGTGTCAGAGGTGTGCCTGGGTGTCAGCAGTGTGCCTGGGGTGTCTGGGGTGTACCTGGGGTGTCAGAGGTGTGCCTGGGGTGTCAGAGGGTGCACTTGGGGAGTGTCAGAGGTGGCCTGGGGTGACTGAGGTGTGCCTGGGGGTGTCTGAGGTGTGCCTGGCGGTGTGCGAGGTGTGCCTGGCAGTGTCTGGGGTGTGCCTGGCAGTGTCAGCGGTGTGCCTGGGGAGTGTCAGCGGTGTGCCTGGGGTGTTGGACAGGTATCAGGGTGACAGAAGATTACAGGGTGTCAAGGTGTGGGTGTGAGAAGTGTGCCTGGGGATGTCTGGGGTGTGCCTGGGGTGTCAGGAGGTGCCTGGGGTGTCAGGAGTTGCCTGGAGTGTCAGAGGTGTGCAGGGGGTTAGAGTGTGCAGAATCAGAGGTGTGCCTGGGGTGTCAGAGGTGTACCTGGGAGTGTCAGACGTGTACCTGGGACTGTCACAGGAGTATCTGGGAGTGTGAGAGGTGTGCCTGGGAGTGTGAGAGGTGTACCCTGAGTGTCTGAGGGTACCTGGGAGTGTGAGAGGTGTGCCTGGGAGTGTCTGAGGTGTACCTGGGAGGTTCTGATGTGTGCCTGGGAGTGTCAGGGAGAACCAGGGAGGAAAGAGGTGTACCTGGGAGGTCAGAGGTGTACCAGGGAGTGTCTGAGGTGTACCTGGGAGTGTCAGGGGGGGTGCCTAGGAGTACGGGAGGTATAACAGGGAGGCAGAGGTGTACCTGGAGTTTGAATGGGAGTGTCTGGGGTGTATTGGGAGTATCTGGGATGTACCGGGATTGCGAGGTGTACCGGGAGGTCAGAGGTGTACCTGGGAGTGTCAGGTGTACCAGGCGTGTTGTGGAGTACCTAGGAGGTCAGAGGTGTACCTGGGAGTGTCGGAGGTGTACATGGAGTGTCAGAGGTGTACCTGGGAGCCAGAGGTACCTGGGAGTGTCGGAGGCGTTCCTGGAGTGTGAGAGGTGTGTACCTAGAAGTGTCTGAGGTGTACCAGGGAGGTCGAGGTGTACCTGGGAGGTCTGAGGTGGGAGTGTCTGAGGTGTACCTGGGGAGGTCAGGGGAAACCAGGAGTGAAGAGGTGTACCTAGGAGTGTCAGAGGTACCAGGGAGTGTCTGAGGCGGGAGTGCTGGGAGGTGTACCAGGGAGCGTCAGAGGAATACCTAGGAGTGTCAGAGGTACCTGGGAGTGTCAGAGGTGTACCTAGAGTATCGGAGGTTTACCTGGGAGTGTCGGGAGTTGTACCTGGGAGGTCAGAGGTGGAACTGGGAGTGCAGAGGTGTACCTGGGAGTATCAGAAGGTACCTGGGAGAGTCAGAGGTGTACCTGGGAATGTCAGGGGTATACCAGTGAGTGTCAGTGAAGTACCTGGGAGTTCAAAAGGTGTACCTGGATCGGAGTAGTTGGGAATATCGGAGGTGTACCAGGAGTGTCAGAGGTGTGCCTTGCAGAGGTGAACCAGGAGGTCAGAGGAGTACCTGGGAGGTCAGAGGCACCAGGGAGGTCAGTGAAGTACCTGGGAGTCGTGCACACTGGGAGTATCAGAGGTGTACCTGGGAATATCGGAGGTGGGAATATCGGAGGTGTACCTGGGAAATGTCAGAGGTACCTGGGGAGTGTTGGATGTAACTGGGAGTGTCAGAGGTGTAGCCAGGAGTGTCAGCAGTGTACCTGGGAGTGTCTGAGGTGTACCTGGGAGTGTCAGGAGGTGCCTGGGAGTGTCAGAGCACTTTGGAGGTCAGAGGTCCTGGAGTGACTGAGGTACCTGGGAGTGTCTGAGGTGTACCTGGCAGTGTTGAAGGTACCTGGCAGTGTCTGAGGCCTGGCAGTGTCAGCGGTGTACCTGGGAGGTCAGCGTGTACCTGGGAGTGTTAGACGGCATCAGGAGTGAAGAGTACCTAGGAGGTCACCTGGGAGGTGAGAAGTGTACCTGGGAGTGTCTGGGGTGTACCTGGGAGGTCAGAGGTGCACCTGGAGTGTCAGAGGTGTACCTGGGAGGTCAGAGGTGTACTGGGAGGTCAGAGGTTTACCAGGGAGTGCTGGGAGGTGTACCTGGGAGTGCCAGAGGTGTACCTGGGAGTGTCAGACGTACCTGGGACTGTCACAGGAGTATCTGGGAGTGCAGGAGGTGTACCTGGGAGGAGAGGTGTACCTAGGGAGTGTCTGAGGGTACCCGAGTGCTGAGGTGTCTTGGGAGTGTCTGAGGTACCTGGGAGTGTCTATGTGTACCTGGGAGTGTCAGGGGAGAACCAGGAGTGCACGAGGTACCTGGGAGTGCTGAGGTGTACCAGGAGCAGCTCTGAGGTGTACCTGGGAGTGTCAGAGGTGTACCTAGGAGTATCGGAGGTATGCCAGGGAGTGTCAGAGGTACCTGGGAGGCTCGGAGGTGTACCTGGGAGTGTCTGGGGTGTATCTGGAGTATCTGGGATTTACCTGGGAGTGTCTGAGGTACTCTGAGCAGTCAGAGGTACCTGGGAGGTCAGGGGTGTACCAGGGAGTGTCAGTGGAGTACCTGGGAGTGTCGAGGTGTACCTGGGAGGTCGGAGGTGCACATGGAGTGTCAGAGGTACCTGGGAGGTCAGAGGTGTACCTGGGAGGTCGGAGGTGTTCCTAGCGAGTGTGAGAGGTGTACCTAGAAGTGTCTGAGGTACCAGGGCGTCAGGGGAAAACCAGGAGGAAAGAGGTACCTAGGAGGTCAGAGGTGTACCAGGGAGTGTCTGAGGTACCTGGGAGTCAGAGGTGTACCTAGGAGTATCGGAGGTTTACCTGGGAGTGTCGGAGTTGTACCTGGGAGCGTCAGAGTAGTACCTAGGGAGGTCAGAGGTGTACCATGGGAGTGTCAGGAGGTGTACCTAGGAGAGTCAGAGGTGTACCTGTGTCAGGGGGCATACCAGTGAGTGTCAGTGAAGTACCTGGGAGTCTCAAAGGTGTACCTGGGAGTATCGGGAGGTGTAGCTGGGAGTATCGGAGGTACCAGGGAGGCCAGAGGTGGAACTGGGAGGCCAGAGGTGTACCTGGGAGACCAGAAGGTACCTGGGAGAGTCAGAGGTACCTGGGAATGTCAGGTATACCAGTGAGTGTCAGTGAAGTACCTGGAGTCTCAAAGGTGTACCTGGGAGTATCGGAGGTGTAGTTGGAATATCGAGAGGTGTACCAGGAGTGCTCGGAGGTGTACCTGGGAGTCTCAGAGGTGAAACCAGGAGTGTCAGAGGAGGCACGGGAGGCTGAGAGGTACCAGGAGGTCAGAAGTACCTGGGAGTCTCAAAGATGTACCTGGGAGTATCAGAGGTGTACCTGGGAATATCGGAGGTGTACCTGAATATCGGAGGTGGACCTGGAATGTCAGAGGTGTACCTGGGAGTGTTGGATGTGTACCTGAGTGTCAGAGGAAGTTGTGGAGTGTCAGAGGTACCTAGGTGTGTCAGCAGTGTACCTGGGAGTGTCTGAGGTGTACCTGGGAGTGTCAGAGGTGTGCCTGGGAGTGTCAGAGGTGCACTTGGGAGTGTCAGAGGTGCGCTTGGAGGACTGAGGTGTACCTGGGAGTGTCTGAGGTACCTGGCAGTGTCTGGAAGTGTACCTGGCAGTGTCTGGAGGTGTACCTGGCAGTGTCAGCGGTACCTGGGAGGTCAGCAGTGTACCTGGGGAGGTAGACGGGTATCAGGGAGGACAGAAGAGTACCCAGGAGTGTCAAAGGTGTACCTGGGAGTGTGATGTGCACTGGGAGTGTCTGGGTGTACCTGGAGGTCAGAGGTGTACCTGGGAGCACAGAGGTGCCTGAGACAGAGGTGCCTGGGAGTGCTGGAGGTTTACCTGGGAGTGTCAGAGGTGTACCTGGGAGTGTCAGAGGTGTACCTGGGAGTGTCAGACGTACCTGGGACTGTCACAGGAGTATCTGGGAGTGTGAGGTGTACCTGGGAGGTGAGAGGTACCTAGGGAGTGTCTGAGGGCACCTGGGAGTGTCAGAGGTGTACCTGGGAGTGTCTGGAGGTGCACCTGGAGTGTTCGATGTGTACCTGGGAGGCCAGAGAACCAGGGAGTGAAAGAGGTGTACCTGGGAGCGTGGGAGGTACCAGGAGTGTCTGAGGTGTACTGGGAGCCAGAGGTAACAGAGGCCGGAGGTTTACCTGGGAGTGTCGGAGTTGTACCTGGGAGGTCGGGAGGTGACATGGGGAGTGTCAGGAGGTGTACCTGGGAGTATCAGAGGTGTACCTGGGAGAGCAGAGGTACCTGGAATGTCAGGGGACAGGGAGTGTCAGTGAAGTACCTGGGAGTCTCAAAGGTGTACCTGGGAGTATCGGAGGTGTACCTGGGAATATCGGAGGTGAACCTGGGAATATCGGAGGTGTACCAGGGAGGTCAGAGATGTACCTGGGAGTCTCAGAGGAACCAGGGAGGCTGAGGAGTACCTGGGAGGTGGGGAGGTGCACCAGGGAGGCCAGTGAAGTACCTGGGAGTCTCAAAGGTGTACCTGGGAGCATCAGAGGTGTACCTGGGAATATCGAAGGTGTACCTGGGAATATCGGAGGTACCTGGGAGGCCAGAAGTGTACTTGGGAGGTCGGAGGTGTACCTGGGAGTGTCACAGGAGTACCTGGGATTGCTGAGGTGTACCTGGCAGTGTCAGAGGTGTAGCTGGGAGTGTCAGGGATACCTGTGGAGTGTCAGAGGTGATCTGGGAGTGGGACGGTGCCTGGGAGTGTGAAGTGCACCAGGGAATGTCAGTGGAGTACTTGGGGGT
>NW_024739581.1:0-17359 GCF_018991925.1 Homarus americanus | reverse complement strand
TCTGCCAAATGTATACTGTCATTGTCCATATCCTCATTATCAGGATCTGTGATGGCTATATGTCGAGTGCGTTTCTTCTTTGATTTTCTGCGGGGTTGTCCATTGCCTGGGTAGTGAGATTATTGGATGTTTCAAACATGGTAGCCACTAGCAAATATTTTTAATAGGTATTAATCCTTTTTAGTGAATATGGACAATATTCATCACTTTTAATTACAGTACAAAGAAAAGCCATTACAGTATTCAACCATTCTGAGTCTCACATATGGTACATCTCAACCTTCAAATACATGCCAAATATGTTAACAAAGTAAAACCATGTTGGAGGGCTGACTTCACATACCCACAGGGACCTATCAAGCCATTTCTTATTAGAAAAATATCACAATGAGATTAACAAGCCCTGCCCTGCTGGGTCTGAAAATATACCTCTCCATGAAAATACTTAAATTTTAGGTTCATTATATGCACTTTGTTGGATTTTTACTTAAAGGTATGAGAAAGTGTGAAGTAAAGCATCCCTGTACCATATGTAAACACAAATAAGCTTGATATTTTAAAGCAAAAATGACTGCTGCATGTAATAACTCAATACAAAAACCAGCTGAAAAGAACTTCACATCATTTTTTAAACACCCAGAACGTTTTGATAGACATGAAAGAATAGTGTTATCACTTTACTGAAAGGGATCAGTCACACACCAGTGGGTGAAATAATGTTGGTCAAAATCTCCAATTTCCACACAAAACCACCCTACATATTTTTTCACATGTTTGGAACTACTGTACTTTACACTAATAAATGGGAAACATAGACATCAGTGTTTCATGCTATCAAAAATGAACTAAAAATAAATCAAAAGACAGTTGACATTCGTCTGCTCTTAAAATACTTCAAAGGTAAACTTTATTAAGTTTTAATCCAACATAGTTAAGAGTTAGCTCTTCTGAATCTGAGAGGAGAATCTTCCATATAAACCATGCTCATCGAGATAGTTAAAATTTGTTATCATGTACCCCCAAGAGAAGCACTGTACATGAAAATAGAGGCAATGGTTTCCTTTGCATACTCTACTTGACGTAAGTTTGATGACATTCAGGTATGATGAATATTAAAAAGGGACACACTGGCAGCTGTCCTTGCCTTCCAAGCATGGGCAACAATTATAAAATTTTTAGCATGAAAACTTCTACTAGACGGTAACAGAGAAGTATTTGCATTGAGCACCAAAAATCTACGTCAAATATAAGAAAGTTTCACAGCCAAGGGTGATGTTTATTACCAGAGGGATGAATGAGCATAAATTAATACTTCAGTCAGTTATCAGGTTGGTGGTGATTATAAAATTATAACAGCCTCTTGTATATATGAGTATGATTCCTTACCAGAAGTAATAATAAGGAAATACATAAATTCTTATGTATTCAAATTGAAATTTTGTACATCATTTCACTCACATAACACTGTACACTACTGTTAATATCTAGAGTGGTTGTGATGCACCATCTTTATGTGAAAAGGATTTAAAAGAATTCATCACCACTTAAAAATCATGCAAAAGTAAAACATAACAGACAATTCTTAAATACCCAGATGATATACAATCTAAATGCCAAGAGCAGAACACAACCAAACCTGAGTTTTTGAGTGATACAGGAGCTGAATCATTAACTAAACTTGCTGGTTGGGAGTCTACTGGATCTAGCTGAATCAGATCTGCCTCTTCAGGTGAATACAGAGGCTGTGAGATTAGTCCATGTGCTGGACTTATTGGATTCACTGGAGAACAAAGGGAGGAGAGGGATGAAAGAAGTTCTGGGGAGTAAGAGGATCCTGCTGGCACTGCATGCATCCCAACCTCATCATATTCTTGACCTGTTAGAGGCACATCATCAAACACAACCTGCAAACAACATTACCTTAAATGAGCAGTAAAAAAAAGTGATAATAAACATTTATTGAAGAAACACAGTGAGTTAAAAAATTTAACCATAAAAGATGAAAGAGAGTTAAGTTGGACAAGTTAATGATACATCACAAGGACTATTATGATTTTGTGTCCTCAGAAAATGACCAAATATTTAACAAGTTGTCAAGTTCTAACACATACATGAATAAGTTTCTCTCTATCAAACATAAAGCTGCACATATGACAAGTGTTACATTAGTAAAGTTAATGGTGAAAATAATTTCATAACTAAGTCAACATATATAGTACCTTATGATTGGCAGTAGCAGGATTTAGCTGTCTGATAATTTGACTTCTGTAGTTGAGGTCCCATGTGATAGGGTTACCACTTATCTTGAGCACTCTAATATGAGGTAAGGCACCAATGGGTGACAACGCTTCCTTCAAACTTAATACATTGTCCCTCAGATCCAGCTCCTCAATGTTATTCATTTCATGTAAACCTAAATAAGGAAAAATAAGTAGCATCCTTACAGAATATAAAACTGTTGTAACACTTCATCTTAAAATACTACTGTATATGATGTCCATTCTTAAAAGAGTAATGTAAATGGCTGTTAAGCAACCCAAAACTACAACAAAATATATACGCACCACTTATGTGAGAAAAAAGATTGTTATTGGCTATGAGAACTATAAGAGAGTAGGTAGCAGTAGGAGAGAGACGGGGAAGGAGCCGTAGTTGGTTGTGGCTCAGGTCTAATAACGACACAGTAGGGAGGTACTCCAGAGCTGAGGCATCCTCCAGTTCACAATGGCTTAAGTCTAGTATCTGTTCAAACAAAAACATATACAGTATTAGCACCATAAACCTCAAATTTCTACGAAAGGCGCTATCATACAAATTGCCAGAAAATATATACATGTACCTAAACACTGTAATACGTGTGAACTGTAATTGAAAGCTTAAGTACCAAAAATAGTTTGGTTTCAATAATAATACTGTAATAATCATCATCATCATCATAAACGTTTTATGTATATTTTCTATGCTTGCAATGGTTAGCCATATAACCATTAATTCATAATATAAATTATGACAGTTTCTATGCCCTAATTACTCCAAAAAAACATCACAGAACGTAAATAACCAATGAGACATAATCCCTTCAAATCTTATCAAGAAAAATCCACCAAATTTCATCAGTGCTCAAGCATTTAGCTTTATAAACAGTACAGACCAACAGAGAAGCAAGCAAATACCATACTGAATGACAGAATATACAAAAAATTCAAATGTAATACAATTTCAAATAATCCCCACAATAGTAGTACAAGATACAGTAAGTACTTACATATTTCTTGCAACATACCTTAAGGTTTGGCAGGAGACTAAGGCTGTGGTCTAAACTGTACAATGAGTTGTGAGCCAACACAGCTTCCTGCAGTTGCTCCCATGCAAACTCTCCTGCCTGATATACAGTATAAACACTGTTAGTTAGTTTACAATACATTAGTGGAAAAACTAAAAAGGCACTATAACAAATGGAAAAATAATATATATATATACAGTATATATATATATATATATATATATATATATATATATATATATATATATATATATATATATATATATATATATATATATATATATATATATATATATATATATATATACAGTATATATATATATATATATATATATACAGTATTACCCCGCTTAACGCGCTTTCACTTAACGCGTTTTCGCATATACGCGGTGCCTTGCCAAAGCTGAACTTTCACTTAACGCGGATTTTTCCACAGCAACGCGGTGAGTGTCCGGCTCGGATGCTATTTTTAGATTTTGACCACGCGCCACCCGCCCGCCCGCCCTCCTGCCTGCCTGCCTGCCTCTCCCTCCTCCTCCCTCCGCTTGGGCAAGCGGCGCGGTAAGGTTGCGCAGTGTGTGTCTTTGTTGCGTTATCACCGACGTCATATGACGTCTCGGACTGTGATTGGCCATGCAGCCCTACCCCCCTCTGCTGCTAGCTGTAATTGGCTTAAAGTATTATGACGTGACTACCCCGGGGAGGGAGGGAGGGAGGAGAGACGACGCTTGACCTAGCCGCGGCAGTTTCATCCCTCAAGGCCACGCCGGGTTAACGCGCATCCATTGTTCCGTAAAATGGCTTCCGCCGGACCACCACCCCCAGAGAGAGACCTTTCCTCACCTGGACCCAGCGGCACTAAACCAAAGAAGACACGACGTTCATTAAGCTACGAGCTGAAGTACCAAATTGTTCAAGATTTGGAGAAAGGAAGACGCCAAGTTGATCTCGCGCGCCAGCATGGCGTCAACGAATCTACGATTTGTACGATCAAGAAGGATGCAGCCAAGATAAAGGAGCACATGAAGCTCACAAAGTCTGCAGGTGCTTCAGCTATCAGGTATTGCCAGAACAGGGTGCTGGCAAAAGTGGAAACTTTGCTGGTGAGTTATTTGGTGCGTCAGGCGCGACGCAACATGGCGGTGGACACGCGCTCAGTGCAGGAGTACGCACGTGAGCTATACACAGCAGTGACACGTAAAATGGGAATTGCAGAGCCCAAACCCTTCAATGCTTCCCATGGTTGGCTGCATAGGTTTAAGAGGAGGAACAAGGTCACCAACATCAGCATTGTTGGTGAGGAAGCGAGTGCTGACCATGCGGCGGCTAGAGATTTTCCTCCGTTTTTACGTGAGATTATGGAGGAAGGACAGTACACTGACGACCAGGTGTTTAACATGGACGAATCTGGTCTTTTCTGGAAAAAGTTACCTTCCAAGACCTTCGTTGTCCAGTCTGCGAGCAAGGTAAGGGGCCGGAAGATGCAGAAGGAACGCATCACCGTCCTGTTTACCACCAATGCCTCCGGTACCTGTAAACCAAAGTTATCGGTGATTCACAAAGCCCGCAAGCCGCACGCCTATAAGAATATGGACATGAACAAGCTTAATGTCCACTGGCTAACCGCACGTAAGGCGTGGATGTCCTCTTCTCTGTCCCTCTTCTGGTTTGACAACTTTTTTGTTCCTGACGTGCAGAAATTCTGCGAGCAACAGAATGTTCCATTCAACATTTTGTTGCTCCTTGACAACGCACCTGGACACTCGCCCCTACTAATGGATCGTCACCCCAACGTAAAAGTGGTCTTCCTTCCTCCCAACACCACGTCATTAATCCAGCCTATGGACCAGGAGTTAATCTGCAACGTTAAAGCTGCATACTCGGCAAAGAAATTCAAGCTCCTGAACGACTCTACCAACACCAAGGATGAGTTGCGTAAGCTGGGTGACACTGACAGCGAGAGTAAAAGCGACGAGGACAAGGAACAAGAGGCGGCGACTCAAGAAGTTCTCGTCAAACAATTTTGGAAGAAGTTTAACGTCAAACAAGCTGTAGACTTCTTGGTGGAGGCATGGGATCTGCTGTCTACTGCTACGATTCGTCACGCATGGAGACATGTGTTGCATGGCATACCAGGTGAGAGGAGGAGTCAATCTGTTACTGGTCAGGTTCAGACTGTTGCAGTAGCAGGGGACCTTGCCAGAGAAGCTGCGCAGACTGTTACAGCTGAAGGCTTCTCCGAGACCACCAACGAAGACATCATGGAGGTGATCAGAGATCCTGAAGTGACTGCCGACGAGATGTTGGAAGAAGAACCCGCCAGTGAAGAGGAGGAAGAAGGTGCGTCATTCTCCGAAGAACCTAGTTTAAGTCATAGTGATATTAAGTGTGTCATAGAGTTAACAGAAAAAATTAAGTCCATCGTTTCCCGCGACACTGATGATGAACGCCATGACGTCTTCCATAACCGACTGGTGCAGGCTATGGAGCCGTACATCAAGGTGTATCACGACAACATCAAAGCCAGCCGTCAGCAAAGCATAACCGAGTTCTTCGCCCGCAACCCACCACAGCCAGCCCAAGGCAGTGATAGTGATAGTGAAGGTGATTTTGAGGGATTTGTCAGGGAAGCCATGACAACTGTAAGTGACAGTGATATTGATTCACCTAGTAATGGTGATTCACCTGAGGGGCAGTAATCTGCCCTCTGCCTCGGAACCAGCCTCCATCCCCGTATGCCGACCCATCTCTTCTACTACCGTGAGTGTTCCTTAAAACTTTTCGTTTTTTAACCTATTCTTTATTTTTCCAATGTTAACCTTTATCTTTCCTAACCTAACCTCTTCTATATTACTTGTTTTTCATGCCACCATAAAGTTAAGATAGAATTTTTACTACAACATAGTTATTTGTCGTCAAAAAGTGGAGTTTGGGGGTCGGGCTGGGTTCTATTGGAATTAATCCCATATGTTCTGTTATTCACTTAATGCGGTTTTCACTTAACGCGGGACCCTCTGGGTTCAATTGACCGCGTTAAGTGGGGCACAACTGTATATATATATATATATATATATATATATATATATATATATATATATATATATATATATATATATATATATATATATATATATATATATATATATATATATATATATATATATATATACATACATACATATATACATATATACATACATACAGTATTACCCCGCCTAACGCGGTTTCACTTAACGCGTTTTATCATATACGCGGTGCCTCGCCAGAGCTGAACTTTCACTTAACGCGGAATTTTTCATCATATACGCGGGAAGCGGCGCGGGCACGATGCGCACAAGGTCGCCCAGTCATCACAACATTACCGAGTTCTTCACCCGCCACCCACCACAGCCGGCCCAAGTCAGTGATAGTGATAATTATAGTGAGGATATGGACTTATATGGCCTTTGAGGGGTTTGACAAAGAGGCCCTGCAAGCCTCTGTGGTGGATAGTGATACAATTGATACAAGTGATACAGGTGAGGGCCAATAATCTGCCCTCTGCCTCGGAACCAACCCCCATCCCCGTGTGCCCAGCCATCTTTTCTACTAATGCAAGTGTTAAAAAACCTAATATTATTGATATTTCTCTTAATTATTAATTGTGTGTGCATACCATCATAAAGTTAAGATAAAATTTTTACTACAACATAGTTGTGTGTCGTCAAAAAGTGGAGTTTGGGGGTCGGGCCAGTCTCTATTTGAATTAATCCCATATGTTCTGTTGTTCACTTAACGCGGTTTTCACTTAACGCGGTACCCTGTGGGTTCAATTGACCGCGTTAAGCGGGGTACTACTGTATATATATATATACAGTATATATATATATAATATAATATAATATAATATATATATATATATATATATATATATATATATATATATATATATAAATAAATATATATAAATATATATATATATATATATATATATATATATATATATATATATATATATATATATATATATATATATATATATATATATATATATATGCTGATAACCACAAGGAAAGAAGAAATCACGAAGTTCCCAAGCGCTTTCGTGTAATTCACATCTTCAGGGGTGAGTACAGACTAAGGAGAAGTACATAACAAGGTATATATATACAGAGGAGGGTGAGATCAGGTCCACAATGGTCAGGTATTAGGTAATGACCCTACTAATCTTCAAAAAACACCGCAGCAGTCGGTAGTCAGGTCAGAGGGTAAGATGACATCTTACCCTCTGACCTGACTACCAAGTTTGGCAAAAATAATTTTCAATAGTTGTGTAGAGAGCAGTAGAGAGTAATGAAAAACTGATGACAGACACACTAATAACCATCAGTCTATCCACTTTTCCACATTGATGTATCCAAGAGTAACCACATCCACCCCCATATCAAGTATAATTCCTACAAAAATAGCAAAATGTGAGTAAATTTTATGTTTCAATTTCTCTGGTTAAGAAATAACTAAAATACGATCAGCTTATTACCAAGGTTCCAAAATTGCAGCAATGCTGTGATGGAAGACAGTTACTGGGATTTATATAATGTATCCCACAGAGTTCAATGAATATAATTGATTTAGTTACTGAATAACCATCAAAAACATTGTATGACCTGTAGCTGTACTGTACCTGTAACAGATGTAAAGTGTGTACACACAAATTTTGGTGACTCTCTTTTAATACCACAGTACATTTCAGTCCTACATTTTTTTACTTGTCCTTTCACTGGATTATATATTAAAAACTGATATTTCATTGTATTTTAATTAAGATAAAAATAATGGAGTTAAAATTTACCTTATCAGCACCACAACGGATGAACAGATCACTAAGTCGTGTTAGTCCTTTAACTATTATTACTGATCGCAGTGTTGGCCGCAGGGTTTGGAGGGCTTTGAGGCTGGTCACAGGAATGTGCAATAACTCCAGAGCTTGTAAGTTCCGGAAGCAGCGTAAACTTATAGTTTCATTCTGTGGAAGACTTTGTCCTGAAATAATAAAATAATTTAATTAATTTCCCTGTAACAAGACCCAATACCAATCAGTGTACACTAGGCTTTTGCTCCTGATGGAAGAACTTTGTCAAACACCAACATTTACTTTCGGGCGACCATATTCAAGCTCCACTAACTGGTCTACCTCCGTCTCCAACTCTATTGTCCTTTAACAGCTGAAAGCTGAACCAAATGTAATACATCTTCAGTAATTTTACCAAAGCAAATAAATTTAAAAAAAATACATCTCTCCTACAAGGAAACAAAAAAATCTCATATTGTTGTGAATACAATACAGTACAATACCTGTACACCATTTTGTTACTTAACTCCATACTTGAAAGATATTACTCAAACCTCTCACCTCACTTTCGAAAGTTTTCTTCACTTCAACTCTAGTGAAAAGGCCAGAAAACAAAATGCTCTTTCCTTTATCTGCAATTTTCACTACAACCATATAATTTTTATACTCAACATAATATATAGAATCAAATTAATGGTTTGTTTATGCTGTACTATTAATGTTCAATGTACGTTCTAATTACTCACCAACTTTAGCCCACAGTCTTAAACCAAAGATCTTCTGTAGACGGTCATAAATAAACTGAAGGTGTGGGATTGCGGAGTGCTGGCGGTGGTTGGGAGGCAGCACATGGAAGTTAGTGTGCTGCTCTATCTCAAGGATTAAACTAAATGCTTCTTGAATTTCTCCAAGTGACCACGTGTCTGTTGAATGAAGATATTGGTTAATGTTCAAAATATCCCAAAGCTATAAATAAAAAGAATTGTATTTGTGATAATACACCTGTCCTCACCAGTTGTAAAAGTCAACCAAACACGCTGAAAATTAAATAATACAGTACATCCAAGGATGTACAAGATGAAAAGAGAAGTGGTTACTGTACAGTACTTAGCCAGGTATATGGCTTATAATCCTCAGGAAGCAAACCTAAAGACTCTCATATATCAGGATACGTGACTTTTCCAATCTAAATTAACATACCAGCTACATAGCTTCCAGTCTCCCAGCCAGGAATTCATGGCTAACGGTGGCAGCCCACTGGGCACTTTCCTCCAAAACTGTTGCCCATTTTGCTGGCTGCTGGCCTGATGGCCCAAATGGACAACAGTTTGGCAGTGAGCTTTGCTGGCTGGGTTAGTGCTCAAATTAGTTTCATATTAGGTGTTGAATATTCAAGTAAATATTTAAATAAATCACGAAACAATAATAATTTAAAATACAGTACAACACATAAAACGGTGACATGTTTCTATTTATTCGTCACTTTAAAACTTCTTTAGTATTATTAAATCATTATTCAGGGTCTTCTTTGACAAGCCAGCCATCGCCAATTAAAAAAAACAATTCACAACACACTCATTGTCTTTTCTTTAACTTTTGCAGATGCCCCATTTGTTTCAGCAATTGAAGAACCATAGCACAATCCTGGAAGGCCTCAACTGTAGTAACAGCATCCATGGCAAACCTCGTCTAGACACTTTGTTGGTATATTGATTGCGTTGGGCAGATGTGCCAACAAAACATCCCAGTGTAACTCAATCGTCTCTTTGTTTTACAGTATATATATATATGTACAGTGGTCCCTCAGTTAACGAACACAATTCGTTCCACAGAATCGTTCGTTAACCGAATCCACTGTTTCAATGAGATATTGGGAAATTGGTTGCAGCTCAGAGAAAAGTACATACAAAGTAAAAAAAAAAATGCAGTATAGTGCACTTACTTTGAGGTGTATATGTAGAAGGTTCCTGGTTGATGATGATGATGGGAATTAGAAGTGGGGGTGGAAAAGAAGGGAGAAGAGAAAGCAGTGTGGATGGAGGAGAAATCACCTTTCAGAGGACCCATGCTTGATGCCGTCATTTCACCAATAAAATTTTAAGTTCACTAGGTGTAATTCAAGATTATTTTATTTAAATCAACACTGCACTGCGCTATATATTATCAATATGTTAACTAAATTTCAGAATGACCAATAATTTTCGTGTAAAAATGCAAAAATATTCATGATACCAACAAAATCGATGTTCACTCCACTGTAAACAAAGCCAAACTGACACCTGGTGGGTGAGTCAAGCGGCTGATGGGCGCACAAAAAACTAGTTCCCTGTAATTACTGTAATTACAATACGGTATTACAGTACTGTACTAGTATCAGCTGGACTGCACTTGCTTGAGAAGTATAAAAACTGGAATGAATTATTGAAAAAAGTTAACTGGTACATCATAACAGTTCATACTACCACAACTCAAGCCCTGCCTACCTTTGATTAAATGGATATTAAAATATTATTAAAAATCATATCCTTTACTGACAAACAACCAGATTCAATAAAGCTTTCCAACTGAGAAATGAAGAGCAGCCTGTACCATAAATATATCATATGGCATTAAAAGAAAGTCACAACTACTCTGTACACTGAAAAAGTTGTGAAATGACAACAACACTGAAGTAGGTATACCCCTATTTACAATGGGATATGTTCCCAGCCAGTGCAACATCCACATGAATCACAAAAAAAAAAATCCTACATTAATAATAGACATAAAACAATTAAACATCACTCATCACATCATTAAGAACACTATTCACTTCAGAGTCACAAAAAGAGAGTGAAACAACTTGTCACAAAACGTAAAAACTATGACAGTGGCGACCACTGCTCACGTGTTGACAACAAGAAACTACGGTAAGTACTTTAAGTCAAAAAACAACAAAAATCACTTAACTGTCACCAAAACAGAATACTGTACCATATGAACGATCACCATAGAACATAGCTTGTTACTGTAGTGCACCAGTAGCAAGATATGTTTTATGGTGATCACACATGGCCGAGATCATATATTCAACGATTATCGATCAGTATCAGTGTTGTTACTTATCATTGGTGTTTTTTTTTCCTTACCCCTTTTCTTCTTTTCTTTTATCCTCTTCACCACTGATCAGCTCGTTAGCCATTTGAGCAATCGGTCACGTCTCTGTCACGCACTGTTGGCAAGTACTGAGCATGCACTGGCTCCTGAATGTACCTGAACCCGCTCCATTGTTGGTCAAGTCTGGTCTTGAAAGAGCTCACACTCGGTGCCGTCACAACACTTTCTGGCAGATTGTTCCAAAAGTTCACAACTCTCACTCCAAAAAAATTTGCCCTCACAGTTTTCTGGACCTGCTGCTTCTTCAATCTTGAGCTGTGATCCCTTGTGGGGCGAGCGTCCGCCAGCTCCAAGTAAGGACACTCGACTGAGTAGTACAGTGAAAGGACACCACTAACGTTCAAATTTTACTGTACAGTACTGTACTGTACTTTGTTTTGGTGACTGTGAAGTGATTTATCTTATTTTTGTGACCGTAAATTCCTCTGGCCAGACGATGACCATCGTTGACGCGGATTGTTTACATCACCATCGTTAAAGCAGAATATCACAGATCGAGGATACCTGTATTGACAAAAGAGGTTAACACTTCCTATAAACAAAAGACTTCAACAAAATTATTATGTATTCACCTAATAAAAGCTTATATTGCTGATCAAGGAGGAGATGAGCAGACTGGCGGAATGCAGTGGCAAGACTACACACACCCATTGGAGTATGGCATCATCCATGGTTGTCTTCAACACTCACATCATGTCACTCTGAAATACAATACTGTACAGTATATAGTACAATATTGTACAGTATACCTGCCTTTGAAATACATATATATATATATATATATATATATATATATATATATATATATATATATATATATATATATATATATATATATATATATATATATATATATATATATATATATATATATATATATATATATATATATATATATATATATATATATATATATATATATATATATATATATATATATATATATATATATATATATATATATATGCAAGTAAATCACTGTAGGTGCGCGTGATCTAGGTATATGCTGATAACCACAAGGAAAGAAGAAAACACGAAGTTCCCAAGCGCTTTCGTAATTCACAGCTTCAGGGGTGAGTACAGACTAGAGAGAGTAATACAAATCAAGGTGAACCATGCTCCACCCAACTCAACATACACCCGTAATAAGGGAGATAAAATGTTCCTCTAGGTATCCCCTAGACTCATGGTCTCAGTGTGCGACCCTGTATCACTCAGCTGGCCTCACTTTACCCCCAGTACATCCATAAAGCGGAAGGGAGTGAGCCAATCAGACCTTGTACAGTTGAGAGAAGCTTTAGCTTCCCGTTAGCAAGAGGGTTTCACTAAGCTGCTCGAGACATGTGGGGTTGTGAGCCGAGGTAGAGGAGGGCTGATGCCCCAACGATCGTCCCGTCGTCAGCTGGGCACCCAGACGGCTAGATTCCCTCAAGAGATCCTTTGATACCCCGCTAAACAGTGACAGGCCTACACTGATCGGTCCAATGGCGACAATCGCCACCCTCAATCATCAACGGCAGTCTCAAACGGCAGTCAATCTCTCGCAGTCAAACTCCGGTCAACTCCGGTCAAGTGGGTTCTGGCGGAAACCCTGAAATGAACTCACTGTTAGCTCTAGTTTACTTTACCACTGCCCTATCTAACCCTGTCTGAGATCGAATGAGACTTACTTGTTATACTGCAATAGTGCAACACAGGTGACTAGGCCACGTGACTATTTCTGTGACGGACGCGCAGGGACGTCTTGTTTGTCTGAATGCTCCCCGTGACAGAGAGAGAGCCCGCCTCGTGTCCTCTCAAGGCGTTAGCTTAGGCCTACGTGACATATTTTCCGCCTAACTAATAACTCCTTGGGACACCCGTAACATTATTCAGACTGATAAACGATCTATAATAATATCATATAGGCCTAGTTCCACAAACTCCCACTATGTGCGGGGAGCGCTCTCTTCCCTCAGACGACCTTGAACGCTCAGTATCGCTAATGGCGGGGCATTTGAAATTACTCTGAAATTTCTGAATATTACAATCGACCCCCCTAAAAAAAGACAGCACTGTCCTCATGTGCTGAGAAAACATACATACGACCCCCCTAAAAATTTGTTCTAAGAAACTGCATCTTACCCCTTTTGCTAAACGCAGCATTCCCGTCTTCTCCACTTCTCTCTCCCGCTAACATTCGACTCCCCTAAAAAAAAAAAGCACTGTCCTCATGTGCTGAGAGAACAACTTAGAAGCCACCTTCAACTCTGCCGTATTCCAACTCGCAGCCAGCAACTCCATTTCTTCCTAGCCCAACTCAAAACCAACCAGAACATCACGCTCCCCTTTTGCCTGGCCCTTAACTAGAGAACCAATGTCAAAATTAATACCAGCCCAAAACAAACATGCTCTCCTTTGGCCTGGCCCTTGAACTAAGAGAGCCAGTGTCAAAACAATACTCAGTCCATCTCAAACATGCTCTCCTTTGCCTGGCCCTTGAACTAAGAGGAACCAGTGTCAAAACAATACTCAGTCCACGTCTCCGAACCTCATGCCGGCAGACCAACCCTCTGACAATGTACCAGTCCATATTATTGAGGCCCTGGACATTACAACCGTACTCTCAATCCCGCTCATGACAGCAACCACTACTCAACGCACATCTCTGACCTAACCATCTCTCCAATCCCGTCTGCCCTACTCACAACTCCTCCAACTCACCCTCTACAACCTGCCTTTTCTCATTACCATGCACCCTAAACTGTAATTTGTCGGCTTCGTCTTTCAGTTGGAGGCTCGATCGACCTCTCTGAACTACTTCTCTTCATCTTGCTCATCTGGGGTGGGGGCTCCTTGTCTTCATCTTCAGATTCATCCATCGCTGGGTCTCCCGGATGCCTTAGGGTTGGAGCAGCCTTTAAGTTGCTCCGGGTTTCCACTCTCCCCTCCAGGTCTTCTCCCCCACTGGGCTCAATGCGATATAACCCAGGCCTTGGATTTAGGACCTCAACAATATGCCATCTCGTATCAAACCAATGGTTTTGCAGCTTACACCGGCCTATTTTTACATTGTTCCTCAGCAAAACCTCCTGGCCCACTTCCCAGCTACTCTCATGGGCTTTCTCTTCTCTTTTCCTTCTATTTATTTCCTTACGTCTCCAAACATTGATCTCGACTGCTTCCTGCAATTTCGTTGCCGGTCTCTAATCACCATCACCCACTCATCTACCGGCTCTGGGTCTACTTCCGGCCTAAGGTCAAACGGCAGGTTTGGTTCTCTCCCGTAAAACAACATGAATGGGGAAAACCCTGTCGTGGCATGCGGAGTCGCGTTATATTGTGACACCACTGCCTGCAGATGCTCTGGCCACCTATTCTTTTCCTCTTCCTCGAGGGTGGCCAGCAGACCGTGCAGGGTTCGATTGAACCGTTCCACCATACCATTTCCCTATGGGTGATATGCTGACGTCCTTATTTTCTTCACCCGAAAGGTGGCACAAGTTTGTCGGACCAATGGACTGCCAAAATTTCTTCCCTGATCGGTCAACAGTCGCTCAGGTGCACCCACTGCCAGGAAGATCCGATTCACCAGGATCTTTGCAATCGTCGAGGCTTTCTGGTCTTTGGTGGGAAAGGCCCAAGTGTAACGACTGTATACGTCAACCATTATCAGGACACTCTCCAATCCTTGCCGCTTGTCCAGCAAGGTGAAATCTGCGGCCAGTGTCTCTAATGGTTTGGCAGCTTCAATCGTCCCTAAATGCAGTTGGGGTTTCGGCACTTCATCTTTCGCTACTCCACACCTCTCGCAGCTGGCTAAGTAGTCTCGCACTGTTTCTCCCATGCCTGACCAGAAACCTCGCTCCTGCACCAGTGACAGGGTGCGATCTCGCCCCTGATGCCCAAACTCGTCGTGGCAGGCTCTAGTCAAAGCCTCCTGCAATCTTGGAGATAACACTGGCACCTCCCTCCATAGATTCTTCCCTTCGGGTCTTCTATGCCAGACAACATCTTCTCTTACGATCAGGGATTTCCTAGCTCGGTACATCTTACGGAAGTCATCATTTTGGAGCTGTACCTGAACCTCATCCTCCGGCAGTTCTCCGGCCAACCATCTTCGCAGTTTTGTCATATAGTCCATGCCTTCCTGCTCCTTACGCAGCCCATCCATCGTCCACAGTTCCTTCCTTCCTGCCCCGTTCTCCTCTAGTACATGCATCGCTGTATACTCTTCTTCGCTATCTTCCTCCTGTTCCGCCGGGATTCTAGATAGAGTATCCGCCACAATGTTGTTCTTCCCCGGCTTGTACTCTATAGTAAAGTTAAACTGCTCGAGATCCGCATTCCACCTACTTTCCACGGCACCTAGTTTAGCCTTCTCGCGGTGACTGAGTGGGTTGTTATCTGTATAGACTGTGAAATGTTTCCCTGCCAAATAATCCCTGAATTTATCCACTACTGCCCATTTGAGTGCTAACATTTCTAACTTACGAGAACTATAGTTGTTCATGTTACGTTCTGATTTCCTCAGGCCCCGACTCGCATAGCACACCGGATGCAACCTGCCATCCTTCCGCTGGGACAGCACCGCACCTAGCCCACGAAAACTTGCATCTGTTTCTAATATAAACTCCTGAGTGAAATCTGGGCAAGCCAACACTGGTGTCTGCGTCACCTTGTCTTTCAGTTTCTCAAAAGCCTGTTGCTGTTCCTCTCTCCATTCACTATCTACCCGATCCTTAGATTTCCCATGCATCAACGCATGCAGCGGAGCAGCTATTTGGGCAAACCCTTTAACAAATTTCCTATAAAATGATGTGAACCCTACAAAAGACCGCACATCTTTCACTGTCTGAGGGACTGGCCAATCTCTTACTACCCTAATCTTCTCAGGATCAGCTGTGATGCCTTCAGCTGACACCTGATATCCTAAATAACTTACTTTTGAAGCCATTATTTCACACTTTTTAGGTTTAAATCTTAAGTTATTCTCCCTCATCCTGCAAAATAATTCCCTCAATCTGACTAAATGCTGATCTATTGTACTTGAAAACACCATCACATCATCAAGGTATACAAGCAACGAGGAGAAAATCTTATCCCCTAAAATCCGCTCCATGTATCTCTGAAAGGTTCCCGGACTATTTGACAATCCCATAGGCAGTCGCCTGTACTCAAAGTGTCCGAAGCTTGTGCTGAAGGCAGTCTTTGGACGGTCTGAAGGTTTTACTTCTATCTGGTGATATCCCGCCGCCAGATCAAAAGATGAGAAAAACTGGGCCCCCGTCAGAGATTCTAGAGTTTCATTTATCCTAGGCAGAGGAAACGCATCGCGTACCATGACCTTATTTAAGTCACGATAGTCAATGCACAACCTCAGCGTCCCGTCCTTTTTCCTCACTACTACAATGGCGGCAGAGTACGGACTCTCACTATGCTGAATTAATCCCTGATCTAACAGCTGGCTAATGTGCTGCTTCACCTCTGGTACCTGGTTTGGAGGGATCCTCCGATATGGCACCCTAACTGGCCTGTCTGTGGTCACTGGGATCTCATGCTGAACCCCAATAGCCTTTCCTATGGGCTGGCCCTCCCCTTCAAAAATATCACTAAACTCTTCTATTAAACACCTAACTGCACGATCTTGTTCCTCATTCATTTCCTCCGTGTGCACTTTGACCTCCGTACGGGCATCCGGTTGAACTGTCCTCACATACACCTCTTCACTGATGTCTGCTCGACTTCCGTCCCAGAAGCCACTTTCCCAATCCGCCAATTGCCCCTCAAGTTCTTATGACTATCAGACAGATTTGCCACCAACACCTGGGTCATGCCTCTCACCACTCTTACAGCTGTCGGCAACACTATCACACCCTCAGGCATCCAACCTTCATCTGCCATTGTTAGAGGTTCAATCACTACTTCTTTGTTAGGTACCTGGCTTAATGAGGGAACACATACTGACAGCAACCGAGTACTCCGGGGAGGAATGGTTGGGCTTTTCTTCCTCTCTGTCATACAATACCCCAGGCTGATGGCCTCTATTGCACATAACTGCCTAACCTCATGCAAGCAATTTTCCCACTGAGCGGTGCTCCTGGCTTCCC
>NW_024739580.1:0-22088 GCF_018991925.1 Homarus americanus | reverse complement strand
GACCCATTTGATCGATAAATATATACCCAAGACCAAACCCAGTGTTTCTAGGAATACGAGGGGATCCCTACACATGAACCATGCGGCGGTCGACAAAATTAAGAAGAAAACCCAGAAATTCAAGACGTGGGTTGGGTCAAACGATGAGCAAGACAGGAGGATGTATGCAAGAGCCAGAAACCAAGCAAAGATAGAGTGTAGGAGGGCTGAAAAGGAGTTCCAAAGGCTGGTTGCACGCGAGGTCAAGTCAAACCCAAAGGCGTTTTACTGCTATGCAAAGTCGAAATTGAAAACGCGAGTAGGAGTATTAGACCTGAGGCTTGAAGATGGTAGTTACGCAGATTCTGACCAGGATAAAGCTGAGGCATTGAACAGCTTCTTTTCCTCAGTGTTCACAAGAGAGGATGCAACTAACCTTCCTGCGTTTGAGGACAGACGGTTCGAGACAGCACTGACCCACATTGTGTTCACAGAAGAGGGTATTAGAAATATACTGTCCAGGCTAAAGGTCCATAAGAGTCCTGGACCTGACATGGTGCATCCTAGAGTGCTAAGGGAGCTGTGCAACGAGCTTGCAGAGCCCCTGAAGATTCTGTTTTGTAAATGCCTGGATGAACAAATGGTCCCCAGTGAATGGAAAGTGGCTTATGTGAGTCCTATCTTCAAGAAGGGCGATAGGCACTCCACGAACAACTATAGACCGGTGAGCCTGACCAGCATAATATGTAAATTACTTGAGAGTATTATCAGAGATGCAGCGATGGAACATCTACTACGAAACAACCTTGTAAAAGATTGCCAACACGGTTTTATGCCGGGGCGCTCTTTCTTGACACAATTGCTCAAGGTATTGGATATTTGGACCCATATTCTAGAACGGGGTGGTAATATCGACAATATTTACCTAGATTTTGCCAAGGCTTTCGACAGTGTACCCCACGAAAGGCTGAAAATCAAACTGGAAGGGTACGGAATTCGGGGAAATGTCCTAGCGTGGATAGAAGACTTTCTACATGACTGCAAGCAATGTGTGGTGATTAATGGCACGAAATCGTCATCTGTACCTGTAACAAGTGGGGTACCGCAGGGTAGTGTATTGGGCCCGCTGTTGTTTGTTTGTTTCATAAATGATATGCCTGACGCTGTACACTCCTCCATACAAATGTTTGCCGATGATGGCAAGTTATTTCGGGAAATTAAGAACCAAGCGGACTGTGAAGAGCTGCAGAAGGACCTCTGTGGGCTCCAGGAATGGTCGAAGGAATGGCTGCTGAGATTCAATGTCACGAAGTGTAAGAGGATGCATCTGGGGCGTACCAACGGTAAGGAGGCGTACCATATGTCCCAACGGGATGAAGAAAATGTACTAGTTGAGACTGTGTGTGAGAAGGACCTAGGTGTGTATGTTGACAATGAGCTGAAGTTCTCGGGCCATTGTGAGAAGAAGGTAAATCAGGCAAATAAATTATTGGGTCTTATAAGAAGGTCGTTCAGATATCTAGACGGTCCGTCCCTCGTGACGATCTTCAGGAGTGAAGTGCTTCCCATCTGGAGTACTGTCACCCCATCTGGTCCCCGAGATATGCTAGGGACTGTCAGTTGGTTGAAAATGTTCAAAGGAGGGCCACCAAGCTGGTGCCTGCACTTCGGCATCTCAGCTACCCTGCGAGATTGGAGCGCCTGAACTGGCCTAGCTTATACTACAGACGGGCAAGGGGGGACCTAGTTGAGGTTTATAAGCATCTCAGGGGGCACTACTCAGTTGAGTGTCCTTACTTGGAGCTGGCGGACGCTCGCCCCACAAGGGGTCACAGCTCAAGATTGAAGAAGCCGCAAGTCCGGAAAACCGTGAGGGCAAACTTTTTCGGAGTGAGGGTTGTAAACTCTTGGAACAATCTACCAGAAAGTGTTGTGACGGCACCGAGTGTGAGCTCTTTCAAGAGAAGACTTGACCAACACTGGAGCGGGTTCAGGTACATTCAGGAGCCGGTGCATGCCCAGTATTTGCCAACAGTGCGTGACAGAGACGTGACCGATCGCCCGGGCGGCTAGCGAGCCGACCCTTTGGTGAAGAATATAAAGGAAAAGAGTCGTGACCGATCGCCCAAGCGGCTAACAAGCCGATCAGTGGCGAAGAGGATAAAAGTAAAAAGTAAAAGTATGTCTTGTGAATCCGCGCTAGAACGAATATGCATCCCAGCCGGGGGGGAGAGAGGCCATGGCGTTGTTTACATCCCGGGGCCCAGTAGCAGGTATGTCCCACGTATTTCTTTGCTCTGTTAGAGTGTGTTTGATAGATTGAGCATAATAAATGTTATATGAAGAATGTGATGATCTCGTGGAGGTAGTTTGTAAGCCAGAATAAGGCTAATTCTAGCGTTGCTCTCCAGACATTCACCCTGGAGTGAGTCTACACTACCCCCTGTGTTGGGTTTATTATGTATTGTTTAATTCCTACTACTGTGTGGTACCCCTATGACAACAGTTGATGCTTGTTTTGTATGTATAATAACTAGTTATGTCTGATCTAGGTCCCAGCCTCTTCCTTCTCGGGTGATTTCTAGAGTAAATAATTGAGAGAAGACTACAAGTGTGTCCCATCCCTGAATTGGGAGTTCCCTGCTTTGTGCTTTAAGTCAGGCCAACAGGTTGAGACTCAAGCTGTTTTGGTCACAAGTCAGGACTTGAGGATGTTGACCAGAGTCCGCTAATATCCTTCAATATTTAGGTAAGTAGAAGGAACTCTTTTTTTTGTTCCATGTATTTTGATAATATATAACAAATTAACTTCCTAATGGCATGAAAGAAGTTATTGTAGGTCGTAGTTATGGCGGAAGACGTGAGGGGACAGCCCCGCCTACTGTAAATGATTCATCGCCTTTAACCAATAATTCGTATATCTATGATAATAATTATATACATTGGTCATGTAATTGGTGAAAGATTTATATTTGTACTGTAATATCCATGTAGATACTGTTTTAGTTAATGGATACAGATGGTTGCCACTTTATTTACGGTAAGAAATTAAAGTTAATCTTATATTTAACGGGTATAAAGGTATTCTTGGAAGAGATGACTAAAACCAGCAGGTGTTGTTCAATTTCTTTCATTTTTTCAATATGTTCTTACCATTATGATATATTTTAAAATCTAGGTGACATTTACTAGAACCTATTAAAACCTGATATATTTATATAGTTTTATTTATGACTTGTGTAAGTTTTATAATTTATTTAGTGAATTTTCGATCTTGCACTGGTATTTCTCTCACTGTTATTAATATGTTTTTCGTAATGTTTAGACAATCTAAAACATTTTTCTTTTGTGACATTTCCGCCGGAAATTAAGGATAACCGAGATATTAATTTTTCAATATTATTAGATTTGGTCATTCACGAGTGTTGTCATTTGTTGTTTACGTCTCACGGAGGTCTGACCGCCCGTCGCGCAGTGCTCCTTACCTCCGTGTTGGATTCTTAAGCATCTACAGCGCATGTGTGGGGGGTGGTGTGGGATTTTCTTATTGGCTATAGGAGACTTATAATTGGGCGAGAGTTTTACGTCAATTGCAGATTTTCGTCGGAAAAATAGTGTTAGGTTAGTTAAGGTTAGGTTTGGATTTGTTAGTTTGTTGGTTTTTTATTTATGTGATTTACCCAAAGAACTATTGATTTCCGGCTGAAATTAATATTAAATTTGTTCGAAACTCATCGAGTAACATTGAAAAAACATATTTTTAATATCTGAACAAAGACCGGTGCATTTGTGAAAATTTACCATTTATTTTACACAGTGTTACAGACACCTGCTCCAAGTGATACGCCATGACAGAAGTGTTCCGGTTCGGCCTCGTGCCCATCGCTTGTCGTGCCCGGAATGAGGACCGCAGCCGTGAGTACCGACCTATATGAAGTTAAATAGCACTTGCCTGGCAGGTAAATTGCCATCTAATTTTCAAACTGAGTTTTATCGGTATCACTTTTCTAGAAGAAGTTTTTGTAATATTTGATGATCTCCCACCAATCACATTTCAGGATGCAATCATTCTGCTAAGTTCTAAAATAGATATGTTAGGTCTCACCATTACCTATAATATGTCATGGAAGCCACACGTCCACAACATTGCTAAAACTGCCTTCCGAAAGCTGGGAATGCTGTACAGATGCCGTAGCTACTTTACTCCTGAGCAGTTGCTTCAGTTTATAAGAGATTCATTTGTCCTAACTTGGAGTACTGTGCTCATATCGAGGGTGGCTCTTCTTCTGTCCAACTGTTAGATAAGGTGAAATCAAAGGCATTTCATCTTATTGACTCTCCTCCTTTAATTGATAATCTTTCATCCCTTTCTCTTTGCTTCAATGTTGCTTCACTCTCTTTTTTACAGGTACTTTAATGGCCAATGTTTGGTGGATTTGGCATCCCGTGTACTGCCGGCAAGGCCGTGGACTTGTAACGCTCGTATTGCCCGTGGTGCCCACAGTTTCTCTGTGGGCAATTCAATTTCTTTTTACTCTTATTTTTTTTGCCCCCTAGGCCCCATTGTGGTTCAATGACCTGTTGCTGGGTGGCCTATTCCCCGTAAAAAAATAAAAAATAAAAATAAAAAATAACTGCAACCACAGAATTCTGGAAGATTAGATTAGGTTATTCTTTGGTTACTGTAATCTGCAATTTTACCTAAGTTTTCAGCCAGACAGCTGTCATAATACAGCATAATCACTGGGGGGGGGGTTCAGTCCTCTTTTTTATACCTGAGCAGGACTGGTTTCCTCTTCTGGTCATAACATGTTCAAAGCTTCTGATCTCTCCCAGTTTGTACCAGAAAGTAGGTGGAGTTAATTTTATTTTATTTTTTTTTTTCATTGTTAGGTTTAGATTTTATTTAGCTACTTAGCTTCTCTGTAGTTTTGTTTTGTTTCTCTAGTTTTGCAACCTCAGTGCATGTGTGTGTATTTCTTACAGAAGTGGCATTGAGTCTCAACAACAATGAAGTGAATATATATGGCAGAGCTGCATCAGAGTGGAAGCTTCAGGAAACACTCCAGGGTCATGATCTGCGTGTCACAGGCATTGACTGGGCTCCCAGCACCAATCGCATTGTTACATGTGGAGCAGTAAGTTTACTGTGTATTTATTTAACCTTTTCATGTGGTTAAGGCATAAATAATTTAAGACTTTAACTTTATCTTTTTTGGTTCAGTTAGTTTTGTATTGTAGCATATACATTTTTTCACTCGGCCCTTAACATACGCTGGTGTTAGGTTTGAGAGATACCCGTGAATGTTAAAAATCCGTGTACTTTTGCCCCCCCCCCTGAAAAACCCCTGGCCCCCCATGTCCTTATTTACCATATATACCTGTGTGTAGTTCGAGTTTTTAAGACCAAATTATTTGGCAAAAAATTGGAGGTCGACCTCTAAACGGGTAATAGTTTCGTTAGGTTGAAAATATTTACCAGTAACTACCAGTAAACTATGGAAACGACGCACCACCGGCTGTGAGTGTCGGTACAGTTGCCAGGGCAGATCTCTTGCGTCATCATAGGAAGCCCAAAGTAGCCAAATGCATGGTATGGTATACACAGGACGATGTAAAACAAAGTATTCATTTTTTTAAAGTTTATTTATAGATACTGTACATCAATTTTTGTTCATTACATTTGAAACATCAATCTTTGTTAATTAAATTTGAAACAAGTATAGTAGTTTTGTTGAAACGTAATGTACAGTATTTAATATTAAAATGCAAAAAGAGCTATAAAATCAATTAATACTGTACACCCGTAATGTACTGGCTGGCATCTCCACTCGTCCCTGCTGCCGCCAGTCACCGCTCGTCCCCGCTCTATGCCTCCGCCTCCTCCACATCGTCACTACTGTTGTATTAAAATAATATTCTATCCTAATTCACTTGAATAAATACTACAATACCATATTTCTGAATATTTTCATTAAAATCCATCAAAATCATTTTCCTTGTCATCGTCTTAAGCACCAAACAGCTCTTCCCAGTCTTCTCCTTGAACAGGGCTAGAGGGTACGTGTTTTTCAAATCGTTTTCAATTAAAAAAATGTTACAGCACATGTATATTTTACCTAAACTGCACCTGAATGAATATATTCTCAGAAAAAAATAGTAGTTTTGCTGAAACGTGGTGTATTTCAATGTAAAATAGGATAAAATACATGATGAAAACAAAAGACTTTACCTAACCTTCCGATGTTCAAGATATGTTACTCGTTTTTTTAATAGTTTTTGGTTTAAATACTGTTATATTACAATGATATTCTATTCATACTGTGCTTGATATACTACATTCACGGAAATGTAATATTTTTGCTGAAATGACGTCCGTATTACAGTGGAAAGTGGGATAAAATCGTGACGAAAACAATGACTTTCGCTTTCTTTCGTTCAAAAGATGTTACCGTAATCGCTTTTCGAATGGTTTTCAGTAAAAAACTGTTGCATCACAAGTGAATTAGGATTGAATATTATTGTATTACAACAGTTTTTTAACTGAAAACCATTCAAAAAGCGATTACGGTAACATCTTTTGAACGAAAGAAAGTGAAAGTCATTGCTTTCGTCACTTTCCACTGTAATACCTGCGTCATTTCGGCAAAATATTACATTTCCATATTCTCAGAAATAAATAGTAGTTTTGCTGAAACGTGGTGTATTTCAATGTAAATTAGGATAAACTACACGAAAACAAAAGACTTTACCTAACCTTCCGATGTTCAAGATATGTTACTCGTTTTTTTAATAGTTTTCGATTAAAATATTCTTATATTAGTGATATTCTATTCATACTGTGCTTGATATAATACATTCACAGAAATGTAATATTTTTGCAACTACAATGCTGATGTCAACACAAGCGTGGTTACAGCGAGACTGACTGAGTGAGGGAGAGCTATGCGTGTGTGTGTGTGAGGTTGCAGGAGCGGGCGGTGTCCCGTGTTCGGTGCGAGTTGAATGGCGCGCGATTTGAATGTACTTCAATTACTTCAATGTACAGAATATTCCTCCGGCGGGGCAATCCGCGTATTTGCAAATCCGTGTATGCTAAACCAGCGTATGTTAAGGGCCGACTGTGTGTGTGTATGTATATATATATATATATATATATATATATATATATATATATATATATATATATATATATATATATATATATATATATATATATATATATATATATATATATTTATTTATTTATTTTTAACAGTGCATGAGTTTTTAAATGCCACATTGACGTTCCAGGTTTTTAGTTGTAAAGGAATTTGAGAAAAATTTTTGTGAAATGGTAATACTAAGAGATTCTTATGGTCATGGGTGGGCTTGGGATTGGTTCTATAGAAAGATTTCTTAGTAATGTTAAGGCATTTGTCTATGAAAGATCTAGGGTACTGAAGGTTCAAGCCAATATTATAGATATATTTATATTCCTCATCAATAAATTCCGGGCTGCAAATTCTCAAAGCACATAAAAACAATGATGAAAATACTGACTGTTTGACTATTATGGTGGGCAGAATAATAATGAATGTATGAACACACATGAGTAGGTTTCCTATAAATACTGAACTTAAAGGTGTTACCTATTCTGTGGATCAGACAGTCTAGTAAAGGCAATTTACAGTCATGCTCTAATTCCACAGTGAATTTGAGCAAGGGGGCTAAGTTGTTAAGTTGTGGCAGTTGAAAAGAAACTATTAAGTAATATTTTACCACCTTCAGCAGTCTGGTTTAGATATGTTGATGATGTATTATGTCTCTGGCCATGTAATGAGGACCTAAAAGCATTCCTGCCACAACTTAACAACTTAGCCCCCTCGATCAAATTCACTGTGGAATTAGAGCCACATTTTATCAAAAGCTTTTGATACGTCTCTGAGAACAATATTGCACTGGTTTTTATTGCTGACGGCATTAGCTATTGATTCTCAAATTAATGCAATAGCCGTGTTTGTGCCTCGGTTCTTTCGGAATCCGTGTTGTCTGGGGTTATATTTGTTTTCCTGTTCTAGATAGTTTCTGAGTCTGCTGTTGACTATTTTTTCTAGTATTTTCCCTGGTGTTTCTAATAAGGATATAGGTCTGGGGAAGTGTCCTGTTGCTAGTGAAGCGTTAAAGATTTGTGGGTATGTTTTGAAGGACTGTTTTGTTTGTCTGACTTAGTCCAGGTGCTTTATTTTTAAAACTGGTTATTATGTTTCTTATGTCTTTGTGGTGATTGGCAAGGTTAATGTGTCTGCACTGATTAGTATGTTGAGGTCTATTGTTCTTGGTGGTTGCCATTTCTGTGTGTTTAGTGTAAGGTGTGTTGTTACCATCTGTTCTGTTACTCTACAATAGTTTCTGTTTCTTCTTCTGTCATTTTATATATGTTGCTCCAGAAATTTCTGAAGATCAGTTCTTTTTCTACAGATTCTCTAGCTTTTACCCCGTTGTCGTCTATAAGATGGCTGTTATCTATGGAGTTAGTGCCCATTAGTTTTTTATTTTACTCCAGAAAAATTTTGGGTTGTGATAATCGGCCTCTGTGTTTGTGATTATCTGGTTCCATTTGTCGTTGTGTGATTGTTTACATATTTCTTTCAGCTCTTCCTTTAGGTTTCTGAAGAGAGTTATCGTTTCTTGGTTCCAGCCGTGAGCATTTGTATGTTCTAGTATATTATTCAGTCTTGTCTGGATTATCTTCTGTTCGTGTGTTAATTGTGCGTGGGGTAGTGTGCGGTAAGTTGTTTTGGGGGTGTTATTTTCCATGGCTGTGGTGACTTTAGAGTACCATGTTTCCAGGGCTATGTCAATGTCTGCTGTGTTTTTATGTTGATGTATTTGTTCGTTTGTGTTGAGTTCTGCCTTAAAACCCTCCCAGTTTGCTCTGTTGAAAGAGAATCTAGGGATGGAGGGGATTTGTATTGGTGATGTTGATAGAGTGATAATTATGGGCAGGTGATCGCTAGTGGTGGTTGGTCCAGGTTTCATGTGTGAATTCAAATGGTGGTGTCTATTGGTCAAAACCATATCCGGCTTCCCGGTGCTTCCTGCAGCTATGTAGGTTTCGAAATCTGGGCCCAGGTGTGTGATGTTGCCGTTTTCTAATAGGTCGTGTATAATCTTCCCCCTTGGGTTTCTGGTTCTGTGTCCGAGTATGGTGTGTGTCGCATTTAAGTTTCCTATAAAATACTGTATGCTGGTGTGTTACGTCTCATTAGTTTTAGTAAGTCGCCAGTCGGGAATGTTTGTCGTCGGCAAGGTAAATATGTTGTTCCGATTGTTATTGGGCCTTTAGTTGTGTTGATTTCGACTGCTAAGAAGTAGGTTTGGAAATTGTCTATGAGTGTATGTTCAGTTGATGTGTGTAATAGTTGAAGAGTTTTATTTTGTCACTGTTTTTCCGTCGGTGTGAGTTTATGAGAATTATGTCTGGGTCTATGCTGTTGTATATGTTTGTCAGTTCTGTTTTTCTTGTATGTGTCCAGGCCAGGACGTTGTGTTGTATTATTTTCTGTGTTCTGTTTTGCGTAATCGTGGGTCGCATGAACTTGACGCGTGTTGTTCGGTTGCTCGGGTCTCTCCGGGGGAGAGTCTCTCTCTCTTCTCCTTCAGTCCTGTTCTTATTTTCTTGAATTTTGATAAGTCTACGTTCTCGATTTTGTTGTATTTGCTGCTTATTTTTCCTCCACGTATTAGTGTTTCTATGAGTCCCTCTTCATATGTGTATTTGGTTGTTCCTTCTTTAATATCTTTTAACAATCTCTCATTTGTTACAGGGAGTTGACTGAGTAAAACCTGATTCCTATGCTGTCTCCGACGTCGGCTGGCCGTTGACCGGTGGGGTTCTCTCTACGTGGTCTTGCTGGTGTTGACTTAGCTGATTGGTTGGTTGTGTTCTCTAGGGTCTTGTGGTTATTTGGGAGTGGGTTGTATCCATTGCAGTCTCTGCTCCTGTGCAATTTTCTTGTTGTGTTATTTTATCTTCCCTTTCTTTGCTGGTGATTCCTAGACTGTTTTTGGTTATTATTTTGAAAATGTCTGCTGATGGGGCATTGTGTGGGAAGTTTACCTGTGGTAGGTTGTTCGCTGCAAACATTTCTCTGATAGTTTTTCCGAATGTTCCCGTGTTAGCCACGTTGATTATGTGGGCATGTATCGGTGTGGCTAGTATGGTGAAGGGTAGACCCTCGTTAAAACGGACCCCTTTAATCCCGATATCGGACGAAATCTGAATTAAGCGAGGGACTGTCAGTGTCAAATTTCTGGTTCTGGGATTGTCCGATAGATGGCGCGTGCGTGCCATCTGTAGTGTCTTGCAACTTTGTTATTGCAGCATAGGTTTTAGTTGGGTCAGTTTCTATATGTTTGTTCGATTTTTCCTTTTCCTTCATGTCTTTGATGATATCCTTCCTTACTGGGCATCGTGCTGCCAAAGTGCGGTGATGTCCTTTGCAGTTCGGGCATTTTGAATTTTCATTACGTGTGTCTTTAACTTTCATATTTTCATACGTGGTACAGTTTTGTATCAACTGTGGTCAGGTCTTCTTCATGAGAGTGTTCTTTGTACAGCACAGCTTAAGCATTCATTAGTTATTTTTGACAGATAAATAGTTATAAAGGATAGATCCTGAAATCCTGTTTGATAATAGAGCCTAAAAAGAATTAATGAGATCCCATCCTCCTCCTTTGATGTCATCATAAGAGGTCAGTGGATTATGTGGGGTTGATTCTTCTTCCCACTCAGTGATAAAGTCTGACAAGTAAATAATTGGTAACTCATGTGCTGTGAAACCTTGAGAGTGATTTCCATACCTTCCAAGCCACCATGGACAACCTTGCTTTGTCAAACATCTGATCATGGGACATGGTTAGGGGGAAGTTGGCTGATGGTCAGTTTAGCCCTAATCACTCTAGTTTAGAGCTTCCAAGGGTTCCAAGCCCTCAAAGTTTGGTGGACACATTTACAACTTAATCTTTATGATGTTATTAAAAGACATTATGCAGCTTAGAGAGCTGCCATCAGGTAATCATGGCTAATGCACACAACTGTGGGAAATGGACATGAAATGTTGGAGATGATTATGATGATATCAGCCTTTTCCTGCTATGGGTGGAGAGCAACTGAAACAAGTTGTTGTCACTCCTTCTACTTTATAGTTAAGATTTCAATTGTGTTTAATTACCTGTTTCTGAAAGAGACTTTCTTGTTGCAGGTGACCTTCCTGGAAATTACCGAGACTTAGTGTGCTTTGAAATAGTCCTCTGGAGAGTGGGTCCAGGACTTACACCTGCAAACTTCCTGTTTCTTGGGTTGAGGTGAGTGTTCTTCTTTACTGACAACATGTTTGTTTATTTCTGTGAATTAATATGTAGTAATATCGAGATAATATGCATGTTATAATAAAATTTTGGATAAAATTAGAGCAATACAGTCATGGGGCGGGGCATCTTTTCTCACCTGAGAAAAAAATGCACTACAGATGCTCCTCTACTTGCGAAAGAGCTACATTCTTGAGTCTTGTTTGTAAGTCCAACTTTACTCCTGTAGATACCAAACTTATTGTAAAAACTGAAAAGATTATGGATATTTAGCCCAGCTATACCCTTTAATACAGCCTTAAAACCTGGCTCACTCTTCTCCTCTTAGGTAATGTTTGTTTTATCTGGAATTTTCTTCAAAATAATCCAGTCTCATCCACATTAAACACCTGTTCTGGCAGGTAACCCCCCTCATTGATGATGTTTGTTTCTCTGAAAATTTGTAAGTTGAACGTTCTTAAGTAGAGGAGCACCTTTATAGTGGTGTTTCCTTATTATTTCACACTATTATACTTAGCAATATTATAAATCTCTGGCTAATAATAGGGACGGAAAGATAAATACTGATAGGCAAATGAGTTTTTTATTATTATTTTATTTTGGGGTGGTTTACGAGGGGGGTGTAAGACGAGTGCTGTTTTTGGTGATCATTAACTTGTTTTACAGTATAAGTCCACAATAATAAGAAAATTTGGAAGAAAAAATTCGGTTATTGTTGGGGTTGAGGCAACTAGATATGTCTGATTACAGCAAATGTGTTATTGTCAATTTGTAGGTGAAAGATTTCATCCTCAATAGATGTAGGTTAACATTACACCTGGAGGCAAATGCCTAAAGAAGGAAGGATATTCCTTTTAGTTGTGTGAAAAAATATTCAAGAAAGTATATTATCATAAGTTTTCTTTTACAGAAAAGATGTATACTACTCCCACGAGGAAAGAACGACTATCTTTGATTATATCGTCAAAACGAAGAGGTTCGGAGAGGTTAAAGGCACAGTGTTTGGCAGGATATGGCCGAGGCCCAGGTAATACTACACCTCTTACTGCAGTACCTGTTCCTGTTATAGCACATGAACCATCATGTTTATTAATACTCTACTTGTTTTATGCATGCATACATACAGTCAGCCCTTAACATACGCGGGGGTTAGGTAAGAGAGATACCCATGAATGTTGAAAATCCGTGCACTTTTGCCTCCCCCCCCCCTAAAAAACCCCTGGCCCCCAATGTCCTTATTTACCATATATACCTGTGTGTAGTTCGAGTTTTTAAGACTAAATTATTTGGCAAAAAATTAGGGGTCGACCTCTAAACGGCTAATAGTTTCGTTAGGTTGAAAAATATTTACCAGGAACTACCAGTAAACAATGGAAACGACGCACCACCGGCTGTGAGTGTCGGTACAGCTGCCAGGGCAGATCTCTTGCATCATAATAGCAAGCCCAAAGTAACCAAATGCATGGTATGGTATACACAGGATGATGTAAAACAAAGTATTCATTTTTTAAAGTTTATTTATTGATACTGTACATAAATTTTTGTTCATTACATTTGAAACATCAATCTTTGTTAATTAAATTTGAAACAAAAGAAAACTACTATACCATATTCTCATTAAAATATTACATCACACGTATATTTTACCTTAACTGTGACTGAATGAATATATTCTCAGAAATAAATATGGAAATGTAATATTTTGGCTGAAATGACGTACATATTACAGTGGAAAGTGGGATAAAATCATGACGAAAACAATGACTTTCGCTTTCTTTCGTTGTTCGAAAGATTTTACCGTAATCGCATTTCAAATGGTTTTGAGTTAAAAAACTGTTGTACCGTACCGTATTACAATAATATTCTATCCTATCATTAGCCTCATAATCCCACAACTGAAAACCATTCGAAAAGTGATTACGGTAACATCTTTTGAACGAAAGAAAGCGAAAGTCATTGTTTTCGTCACAATTTTATCCCACTTTTCACTGTAATATGTATGTCATTTCAGCAAAAATATTACATTTCCATATTCTCAGAAATAAATAGTAGTTTTGTTGAAACGTAATGTACAGTATTTAATATTAAAATGCATAAAGAGCTATAAAATCAATTACAGTGAGTTCTGCTATAATGCGTGTTTTGATAACGCGAATTTGCTCTAACGCGATTTATGAATTCGGAACAATATTTGTATAACGCGAACGCTTGTTTGCTATAACGCGATTTTTGCTTACTATTTCTCCAATTTTGTGGTATTAACTGTGAATATAGTAAAGAAGAATATCTCCAAAAAGCGTTCTGATGATAGAATTCCCGGTGATTATCGTAAAAGAAAGGATATAACACTTGAAGAGAAGCTCGATGTTATCAACCTCAAAATCACCCTTCTCCCCCATCAAGTTACATTCATATTTTTTCAAGGTAAAGTGTTAAATTTACTGTATGATTTTATTATTAGATATGAATGTAACATTTATTTAGACTGTGCTATCCTTTGTGTTAGGCTAACTACTAAATTTTTTCGATTTCGAGTAATCTGCACCTAACCCTATTTTCTCCATAAGCCCTGTTATTTCTATTACGCGATTTTCTATAACACGATATTTTACAAGAACACAATTATCGCGTTATAGCAGAACTACCTGTAATACTATACATCCGTAATGTACTGGCTGGCATCCCCACTCGTCCCTGCTGCCGCCAGTCACCGCACCTCCCCGCTCTATGCCTCCGCCTCCTCCACGTCGTCACTACTGTTGTATTACAATAATATTCTATCCTAATTCACTTGAATAAGTACTACGATACCATATTTCTGAATATTTTCATTAAAATCCATCAAAATCTATTTCCTTGTCATCGTCTTAAGCACCAAAGAGCTCCTCCCAGTCTTCTCCTTGAACAGGGCTAGAGGGTACATGTTTTTTGAATCGTTTTCAATTAAAAATTTTTACATCACATGTATATTTTACCTAAACTGCGCCTGCATGAATATATTCTCAGAAATAAATAGTAGTTTTGCTGAAACGTGTTGTATTTCAATGTAAAATAGGATAAAATACATGACGAAAACAAAAGACTTTACCTAACCTTCCGATGTTCAAGAAATGTTATCTCGTTTTTTAATAGTTTTCAGTTAAAATACTGTTATATTACAATGATATTCTATTCATACTGTGCTTGATATACTACATTCACGGAAATGTAATATTTTTGCTGAAATGACGTATGTATTACAGTAGAAAGTGGGATAAAATCGTGACGAAAACAATGACTTTCGCTTTGTTTCGTTCAAAAGATGTTACCGTAATGTAAATGTAAATGGATCAAAATAAATGAAGAAATTTATGTAAATCTACCCAAAAATGCAGTTGAAAAACTTTTTATAAAATGTACTACAGTATTGTACACTAATGTACTACATTTTTTATATCTTGAGCAAAATATATGACGCTTATATTCAAATTAATCTCTGTCTTGCAAGGATTTCAGCAATGCAAATTATATTACAGTAAAAGTCCAAAAATCCGGATGCCAGAAATCCGGACCACCCGAGAATCCTGATTTTTTTTTTTATTTATTTATTTATTTTTTTTTTTTAGCAGGCTTTTGTGTGTATGTGCGCATGCGTGAGCGCCACAGCTGCACAGCGACAACAAGCGACCACGTGGTCGCCAATTTAAAACGAGCAATCAAACTGTGACAACATACCGTTTATAGGTCGACCCTGATTTTTTGATCAAGAAATCGTTAATTTATGATATTCCTCGTTTATAGTTTGACCCACGTTTTTGAGGGTAATGGAACAGCAAAACCTTCAGTAAAAACATTCTATGTCCTATAAACTGAGGCTCGCCGTGCCTGAAACACGAGTGCCGAAGGCAAATTGTTTACCATTTATTATTACGACACTTTACACTGAAACGCGGGTAGTTTCAACAAAAATATTGTATATTTCCATTCAAATATTTATTCAAGTCAATTAGGAGGGAATATTATTGTAATACAACAGTTTTTTAACTAAACCATTCGAAAAGCGATTTCGGTAACATCTTTTGAAGGAAAGAAAGCGAAAGTCATTGTTTTCGTCACGATTTTATCCCATTTTCCACTGTAATCTGTACGTAATTTTAGCAAAAATATTACATTTCGTGAATGTATTATATCAAGCACAGTATGAATAGAATATCATTGTAATATAACAGAATTTTATCCGAAAACTATTAAAAAAACGAGTAACATCTTAAGAACATCGGAAGCTTAGGAAAAGTCTTTTGTTTTCGTCATGTATTTTTATCCTATTTTACATTGAAATACATCACGTTTCAGCAAAACTATTTATTTCCAAGAATATATTCATTCAGGCGCAGTTTAAGTAAAATATCCGTGTGATGTAATAGTTTTTTAACTGAAAACGATTCAAAAAACACGTACCCTCTAGCCCTGTTCAAGGAGAGGACTAGGGAGAAGCTGTTTGGTGCTGCAGACGATGACAAGGAAAATGATTTTGATGGATTTTAATGAAAATATTCAGAAATATGTTATTTTAGTATTTATTCAAGTCAATTAGGATAGAATATTATTGTAATACAACAGTTTTTTAACTGAAAACCATTCGAAAAGCGATTACGGTAACATCTTTTGAACGAAAGAAAGATAAAGTCATTGTTTTCATCACGATTTTATCCAACTTTCCACTGTAATACGTACGCCATTTCAGCAAAACTATTACATTTCCGTGAATGCATTATATCAGGCACAGTATGAATAGAATACCCGTGTAACATAACATTATTTTGAGTCTTACTCTTTCCATTTACAGAGTACTGTACAAGCCCATGATAATGGCTCCTATAGTAGATAAACTTCGTTGTGTGAAGAGAAAGAATAACTCGTTGAAATTGAGTGACAAACTTGAAATAATTAAGAAACTAGAATGTGGTGTGAGCAATACTGTTCTAATGGAAACATACGACATTGGAAAGTCTACATTTTATGATATAAAAAACGCAAAGAATAAAATTCTAGAATTCACAGCTTTTTCATTAAAACTGCTCGTTTTGGGACAGATGTTACCCTCACTAACAAACATGGCAGGTTTTCTGCAGGTACAATACTACAGTTTCCTCCCATACTGTACAGTTGTAACAGACCAACTGCCTAAACGGCTCATTACTGGTAATTACGACGTCGCTACGTGAATCCTAATTTAATGTTGACTCGGCCATAGTGAGCTTTAACATTTATGCCACTGATGAATGAGTCTTGATCACACACAACTATAAGGTGGCCTTCTCTTGCCACTCCATCTCTCCTCTGGCCTTTATTGTGTAAAAGCCAAGAATTATTATTGTGTGAGGATGTAGTGGATCTGAGGTGACAATGATAAATATTTTGGCGTTAAGTCGGTGGTGTGGTACTGTGCAGGTCTGACCCACCTGTTACAAACTACTGCAGGGAGTGAAGACCTTCCTTAAAAGGTTTAACTTGGCAGGATTCAGAAGGCCACAACACAGACGTCCTCAACGGCACTTGATGGTTTATAACGGCCATTTATTATTACTTACTTTTGACCTTGATGATGTGGTTCAGCCATTATCAGATGCAGGTCAGGAACACAAAGGACTGTTCCTCTATAATGCTCACTGAGTAAATGAGGATAGTTGCTTCAAGGCTCCACTGGGCAGATTGTTACCAGGTTTTATTTACAATTCTTAATTATTACATGGAATTATACATTTTCCACAATATATACTGAACTGTATACCTGTGTTGTCTATATACATGGTGAACTGTATACCTGGGTTGTCTATATTGTTTTAGCTGTGGTAAGATACCAAACTATCTCACTTGTTAACACTTGCCTGAACGAGTGTAGGTTAGTCGCTGGTACCTTTGATGCAGCTGAGTGAGATGTAGGGTCATCTCACGTCATGTCACCTTTGATGCAGCTGAGTGAGATATAGGGTCATCTCACGTCATGTCACCTTTGATACAGCTGAGTGAGATATAGGGTCATCTCACATCATGTCACCTTTGATACAGCTGAGTGAGATATAGGGTCATCTCACGTCATGTTACCTTTGATACAGTCGTAGATAGTTTAAATTGTCACAGCTGTCCTGAGTTGTACTTGCAATTATCTTAGCTTGTAAGTTAAGCAAGACACACAGATAATGTTCTCTTCACTCGTTCCTTGGTTTAATGTAAACACACATGCTGATTTAATAGTTATATTGGGTAGTAATGTCTGTACAATTATTTGGTATTGACAGACTAATGAGCATTAGCTATTGGCTTGTAATTAGCTGATATAATTAGAGAGAGGTACAGCCCGGAGAGCTGGTCTCACTTTAGGGCATCGTGTCGGGCTGTGAACTGGGCTGAACTCTCTTGAGTCTGGTGACTGGACAGTAACCACACTTCAACAGGTCATTAACTAAACAGCCTACCACACACTGAGGGTTGAGTCTGTAGTTTAATGGGCTGTACACCCTAGGAGGTGTGACAGAAGAAATGTTTATGGGCTGTACACCCTAGGAGGTGTGACAGATCAAATGTTTATGGGTTGTACACCCTAGGAGGTGTGACAGAACAAATGTTTATGGGCTGTACACCCTAGGAGGTGTGACAGAACAAATGTTTATGGGCTGTACACCCTAGGAGGTGTGACATCAAATGTTTATGGGCTGTACACCCTAGGAGGTATGACAGATCAAATGTTTATGGGCTGTACACCCTAGGAGGTGTGACAGAACAAATGTTTATGGGCTGTACACCCTAGGAGGTGTGACAGAACAAATGTTTATGGGCTGTGCACCCTAGGAGGTGTGACAGAAGAAATGTTTATGGGCTGTACACCCTAGGAGGTGTGACAGAACAAATGTTTATGGGCTGTACACCCTAGGAGGTGTGACAGAACAAATGTTTATGGGCTGTACACCCTAGGAGGTGTGACAGGTGCTGTACACAGGTGTGACAGAACAAATGTTTATGGGCTGTACACCCTAGGAGGTGTGACAGAACAAATGTTTATGGGCTGTACACCCTAGGAGGTGTGACAGAACAAATGTTTATGGGCTGTACACCCTAGGAGGTGTGACAGAACAAATGTTTATGGGCTGTACACCCTAGGAGGTGTGACAGAACAAATGTTTATGGGCTGTACACCCTAGGAGGTGTGACAGAACAATGTTTATGGGCTGTACACCTAGGAGGTGTGACAGAACACATGTTTATGGGCTGTACACCCTAGGAGGTGTGACAGAACAAATGTTTATGGGCTGTACACCCTAGGAGGTGTGACAGAACACATGTTTATGGGCTGTACACCTAGGAGGTGTGACAGAACAAATGTTTATGGGCTGTACACCCTAGGAGGTGTGACAGAACAAATGTTTATGGGCTGTACACCCTAGGAGGTGTGACAGAACAAATGTTTATGGCTGTACACCCTAGGAGGTGTGACAGAACAAATGTTTATGGGCTGTGCCTAGGAGGTGTGACAGCCAAACAGATGGTGTGTAATGGGCTGTACACCTAGGAGGTGTGACAACAATGTTTATGCACCCTAGGAGGTGTGACAGAACAAATGTTTATGGGCTGTACACCCTAGGAGGTGTGACAGAACAAATGTTTATGGGCTGTGCACCCTAGGAGGTGTGACAGAACAAATGTTTATGGGCTGTACACCCTAGGAGGTGTGACAGAACAAATGTTTATGGGTTGTGCACCCTAGGAGGTGTGACAGAAGAAATGTTTATGGGTTGTGCACCCTAGGAGGTGTGACAGAACACATGTTTATGTCGCTGTATGGTCAATAGTCTGGGTGATAGAATGTATATAATGAATATATGTCCTTAGCTCATATTTATATAATATTAATGTGAGAGGCTAATACAATATACTGAACTGTATACCTATACAGTATTGTCTATATACATGGTGAACTGTATACCTACATTGTCTATATGCAGGTTGAACCAATTGTAAACTTGTGATAAGTTTACATAATAATTATATATCTATCTATCTAAAGTAGTCTAGTGTATGTAAATATTTTGATCTTTTCCCTGATAATGTTGTTTCATCACAGGTGTTACTCTGTTGTAGTGTGAGCCAGTGTGAGGTGGAGGTCAATATTAAACTGAGGTGTTTAGCTGTGGCTCTGGAAGATTGACAATTTGTCTTATTTTAATTATAAACCAGAACACCTTTATTTCTCACTGTTTATCCAGGTATAATTTGGCTAAATTTATATTTTAATTTTACCTGGACTTAGAATTCCATCACAATATGATTTGAAATTAAAGAACAAAATTGTTTTTAAGGACTTTAGAATTAATGTGATTTAGTGAGACTGTTGAACCGTTCAGGTACTTTACATATATTTACCATTTAGGTTAAACTAAACCATAAATACATTTTATTGTTCGTTTAGGAATTCTATCATTAGTTCGGCGTCATTTAATGTTGCCGTAAAATCTGTCGAGTGACTTGAGCGGCAATTATTCTGTTATAGTCGTGGCAGTTAATGTTGTTTTAGGAGATACAGTTTATTGTGTAGTGATCTCCGTTAAAACAAACTATTTTTATTGTCCAAATTTGTCACGCTGGGTTATGAAGGTGTGCGTGGTGGGAAAGGCTTTGGAATAAGGAATACTGAAGGTGAAAGAACACTTGAGTTTGGGGATGGTATGTAACATGTGTTTAAGAATAGGGCAAGTAGGCTGACCATGTAGGCCTAAGGCAGGTGGCACAGAAACCCAGATTGGCTACATTTTGGTCAGGAAATTAGAACAGGTTGCTTGTGTGTGTTACTTAAAGATGGAGGGAGAGGAAGAAGGTGGATGTTCCAAGAAGGAGAGTGTGGGAATTGTGAAGGAACTGAATGTAAAAGAAGCATTTTCTTATGAGTTGAGAGGCTAGGAAGCAGCCAGTGAGGGGCAGTACCAAGACGCTGGGCCATAATAAAAGATGTTCCGTTGAGTGTGGTTGATGGCGGGAATGATGAAGTGGAAAGAGAGATAAAAAGAGAAAAGAAGATTGTGTGAGATGTGGAAGATGGTTGGCAACAGAGAGAAGTACAGTACCTGGAGGCTAAACTGAGATGGTTCAGGAGAGAAAGGAGGAAACTAACTGGGTCAAGAGATACACAAATGAATGTGGAGGGGAGGGGAGTTAGTTACAGGTAGGCAAAGAATGACATGAGGATAGGTTGTAAAGAAATGTCGGTGCTACTATAGTACCTGAGTATGTTTGTTGGTTGGAATGATGAGGAACAATCTGAACAGAAAACAAATGAATACAGTAATTGAACACAAAAAATTTAGGACTTGTCGAGTAATATCAAAATATTCGGAACTCGGTTAATTCGTATTTTCGGTAATTTGAGTGACGCAGAGTCTCTTTTGTCAAATTAATGAGAGTATAGTGCCGTTTGTGGTCCACCGAATTCCTGAAAATACAAATTAACCGAGTTCCGAATATTTTGACATTATTCCACACTTTCTCAATCTTTTTGTTCAATTATTTGTTCGTTTTCTGTTCAGATTGTTCCTCATTATTCCAACCAACAAACATACTCAGTTACCATGCCTTGACTGCCACACAAAATAATCTTATTTATAATTACTGTGCAAACAAATATTTTTTAAGTGCACAAACAGTAATGATAAAGTAAATAATACAGTAATAAATAAATGTAAGACTTACTGTACATTGTGAGGTGAACTGATAATATGTGGATGATATTCAGAAAGTGTAATAGTATTGAGGATCAGGTCTGGGGTCCACTGCTCTCATCAAGAAGATTAATCCCCAACCTACCTAACTCAGGAGACTTTTCCTTTGTTCTATGTATTTCTCCCTTGTTTTGTTGTGTTAGTTGGCAGAAGAGGGACCTATAGTGTGTTTTATCCCAGCTGAGAAGAGATACGTAATTTGTGTATTATTGTGGGTAAAAATAAGTATATATTAAATGCGTCCTCCGAGAGCGTCAATTTGCCACCAGAGTTTAACAGTTAATTCTTGTATAATATTTCTGATAAACTTCCTACATGTTTATGTTTGATATAATTAATGTATGAATCTTTAAATAATTTAGCTAAATGTCTTTCTCGTCAGAAATGGTCATTATGAATAAACTCGTTTAGAAATACATCATTACTTCAGGAGGAAATCGGACAGATTTGCAACAGCCAATCAGGTGTAACTCTTGAGGAGGGGGCGGGGCATCTCTTCTCATCTGATAAAAAATGCACTATAGTCAAATCAGCTCCAAAATTTCATCTTATATTTCTCCAATAAGGGTTTTTACTTCATTTACCAGTGTGGCCATTACACTTATGGAATATCATCTACGATCTCACCTCTCATTATTTATTACTGTATTATTTACTTTAATATTGTAAGTACTGTACATTTTATAACTATTTATATTTGCACAATAATTATAAATATAATATTGTATATGACAGCCAAGGCAACTTTTTGAACCACTCAGTTATTTCATATTCATTCCAAATTCAAATCGCTCAATTAATTTTTTGAGAAACATACGAATTAAACCGAAGTATGAATTGCAGCGATCTTATTCAATGAAAGTCCAAAAATTCATCATTTAAAATATTTAAGTCTAAACATTCATCATTTAAAATATTCCAAGTCCAAAAATTCATCGTTTAAAGTATTCTAAGTCCAAAATTTATTCTAAGTCCAAAAATTCATTGTTTAAAAATATTCTAAGTCCAAAA
>NW_024739579.1:0-3480 GCF_018991925.1 Homarus americanus | reverse complement strand
ATATATATATATATATATATATATATATATATATATATATATATATATATATATATATATATATATATATTTTTTTTTTTTTTTTTTTTTTTTAAAGGATTAGCCCACCGGCACAGGTCACTGACCAACATCGGCCTAGAGGCAAAAATAATAATAATAATATTAATATTAATAATAATAATAATAATAATAATAATAATAATAATAATAATAATAATAATAATAATAATAATAATAATAATAATAATAATAATAATAATAATAATAATAATAATAATAATAATAATAATAATAATAATAATAATAATAATAGTATCAAAGAATTACAAAAATGGAAAAAAAGATAAAAGTGAGAAGCAATATATGTATTTTGTGTTGTCAATAGTGTTACGAGTTGTGGATTTAGAATATAGTTGTACTCCAGATCCCAACAGGCAACAACAATAAAAAAACAAAGACAATCTGACTATAAAAGGGTAGACAAGGATCGAAGATTTGGTATAATAAAGTACCATAAATTCCTTAAAATATTCAGCTTATAATTTACCCTTAACCATACTTAACCTAAACATTAACAGTATATACATATTTATACAAACATAAACAATCGTGAAGCAAGGTGGAGGTGGGAGGCAATATAAGATTATAAATACTTAAGTCGGAGCTGAGATGGCTGACGAGTAAGGCTGAGTATTGTAGAAGACGGTAGGTAGTCACTGTGCCAGAGGTTTCCAGGATAGGTGATCCTGTGGTCACTTCCCAGAGTGAACTGAACTCTCATCGAACTGGAGCTGATGAGGAAGACTTTGAGAGGTGACAGGACAACCAGGATATGGAGAAGAAACCCCGGAGTGGTAACTAAGACTAATCATACTGGGTTTCGTCCAATAGATGGCGACTAGTACTGGGTAGGTAGATCATGACAATTGGTGGAGTGGTTCAAAACAATAGTAAGAAAATAATTGAGACCCAGAAATCATGTAGACCACAATGAAACATAAATAAGATAAATCTTGATAAAATCACACACAAAAAGGAAACATTGATTCACCTTAGCTTTGTCTTTATTCAGACATCTTTTTCCTGTATTTTTTCCTATATATATATATATATATATATATATATATATATATATATATATATATATATATATATATATATATATATATATATATATATATATATATATATATATTTCATGTAAATCCACAATGAAAACGTGGATAAGATAAATCTTGATAAAATCACACGGGAAAATGGAAACAACGGAGTACCTTAGCTTTCGTCTTTATTCAAGACATCTCCAGGTACTCTTGCTACTCCAACAGCTCCCAAGGCATCTGTTCAACCCCCACCCGCCCTCTCACCAGACGTCACGTTTCAGTTTTTTCGTGAGTGGAGGCGGCGGTGGACAGATTACTCCACGATGGTGGACCTTGATAACATGCCTCCAAACAAACAGCTCATCCAACTGCGGATGTGTTTGTCGCTGGAGACCCAGAGAGTTTTGGAGCACACGTTGCAAGTGCCTCCCGATTCTACGTCTTCAGTAACGGATGTGCTCGACCTTTTACAGGAGCACGTTAAGGGTCGGAATAACGAGGCTTTGCGTCGCCGCGCCTTCACCAGCAGCAAGCAGGCGGAGAATGAATCCTTGACGACTTTTTTGTACGTTTGAAGAGTTTGTCGGAGGAGATCGACGTCTGCAAGGCGCACAGCCGGGAATGTGAGGAAGCCTGGATCAAGCACGGGATCTTGACAGGTGTCAGGCAAGAAGAGTTCATGCAGCGACTCATCCCCCTGGACGCTTCCTCCACACTCCAGGTGGTAGTGACTGAATGTCGGTCATACGAGGCCACCAAGTCCGCCACCTCTGCCTTACGGGCCCCACCTGCTGTGAGAGCTATCTCACAGTACAAGAAGGGTATGAAGGCGGCCAACAACGTGAAGGCTGCCTCACGTTCTTCCTGTGGCAGCTGTGAAAAGCAGCATGGCCCCAAGACATGCCCGGCAGCCGACGCACTGTGTCATGGATGTGACCGAAAGGGCCACTGGTCTAACACAGACAGGTGCCCTGCACGAGGCCACAAGTGTCAGGCCCGCTGTCGTAATGGACACTACGACAAGTGCTGCCGCCAACCCAAGCCCAAAAGCCCGAGACGAGGAGGAAAGCAACACACTTCCCTTGGGGTGGTTCGCACGCAGCCCCCTTCAGATGGCCCACGCAGCCCCAAGAAGCAGCTGAGTCACATTAGGAGGGTGGAATCGACCACACGCCCCAGGGCTACCCCTTCCCCTACCATCCGGGTCTCCGTCACACACGGTGATATGTCGGGTTGACATCGAGGTGATACTAGACGCCGGCGCTGATACTACGGTGATAGGCCTGAAGCACCTCCAGAAACTGGGCCTCACCAAACGCGGCCTGGGACCAAAGCCGCACCTGCAGTACTACAATGCGGACGGTTCCCACATGCCGGACGCTGTGGGCTCCTTTCAAGCGGAGATCACTTACGGCGACAGGTCGTGTCACGGATGGATCAACGTGCAGCCTACTCTCGCTACACCCGTGTTGTCGTGGGAGCCCTGCAAGGAGTTAGGCGTGGTGCCCAGAGACTTTCCTGAGCAGATCCCAGCTGCTCGGTACACCGCCAGCAGGGTGCGTGAATGAACGAGCGACGCACCAGGCGCTGCCGCACAGAGCTGCCCAGAACCCGCGTCCACTCCCGCCCCGCCTCCACCCAAGTCACGGCTGCTTCCTCTTCACAGCGAGACGTCTCCTTCAGCCGCAAGGGCCTACTTCCTGAAGGAGTACTCGGATGTGCTGGTGACGAAGGAGGCCCTACGGACCGCGCCACTGAAGGCTATGGCGGGTCCGCCTATAATAATAATAATAATAATATACGGTTTTTTCATAGAGTTGTAGCCGGTGGCCGAAAATATACAGACTTACATTAGATTTAGACATAATGATATAATATGCATTGAATACATTCACAGGGCTGTGCAGTACATAAATCAGGAGTTGTTTATTATTTTAACAATAGATGGGAGGGTGCTGTTCTTATATCTATCGGTGCGGGCTCTTATGGGCTGAATTTTGTTGTAGTGGCGGACTGCGCGAGTTGGGTGGGGGGCTGCAGGTGGCAGGAGGTGGCGATGGCGAGGGTGGTGCAGTAGTCCACGGCCAAACCTTTCCAGTACTTGGTGGTGGAGGTCACTGAGGGATGGCATTTCCAGGGTGGAGAGAGCGTTGGTGTAGCCGGAGTATTCTGCGCCGAGCATGATTCTGCAGGACCTTTTCTGTACCTTCTCTAGCTGACGTTGTTGGGTGGAGTTGAGAGAAGACGACCAGGCTGGTGACGCATACGTTAGTTTGGGGAAAATAAAGGCGTTGTAGATGGTCCTCAGCTCTGGCGTGGGTGTCCCAAGTGACCTAAGTCTTCGTAGCATGTAGAGACGGTACGAGGATACACTCCG
>NW_024739578.1:0-7555 GCF_018991925.1 Homarus americanus | reverse complement strand
ATCGGTACTTCAGTTACGTATTGCTGTGTGTGGGAGAACATTTTCGAGTGCGAGGGGCCTCACCCAGCACACTCGACTGATGCACAAGGAAGTGTACAACAAGACACTCAAGCCAGCAAAAAGGGTACCATACTCACCTCAAGAGGTTGCATTAATTGCAGAAGAAGAAGCACGGATCCTCCTGTCCGGCAGGAAGACAACCTTTATCAACCAGCTCTTGCTGGAAAGTCTTCCTGGAGGTTCAATTGGCCTAGAACGGCTCAAAGCAATGAGGAAAACCCCGAAGTACAAAACAGCTGTACAAGAAAGCCTTGCGAACATCAACCAACAGAGGCTACATCCGCACCCTGACCTAGGTGACGACGACGCCCCGAACCCCCAAAACCTCCCCCAAGGAGGGAACGACCCCAACCCATCAGATCCAGACGACTCCTCCAGCGAATCTGAAGAAGAAGAACTGGACCGTGAGCTCGAGGCTAGGAGGAGGTTATGGGAGTATCTCAGGACGCTCAGTGAGGAGGAGGAGGAGGCTAACACGCTAATCTCTGACCTTAACCAGGTGTTGCTCAACATCCCCGCTCCCGAAGACCTAACGGAGGGGGACTGTGGTGCAATACTGGACGGTTTGGAGACAGCGCTAAGGCAGCACAGACCGAGGCTCTTCACCGGAAGGAGACAACCTCGGAGGAGTACCACCACCAACAATCAACCTAGGGAACAACATCTCCCAAGGAAAGTGCGGAAGAAGAGGGAGTATGCACGTACACAAAGGGCCTACCAACGAAACCCCAAAGAGCTTGCTAAGAAGATCATCGACGCTGTTGAATTCGAGGGGGAGACACCTACGGTCGCTGAATTTGACAACGAATATAGACCTAGGTTCTCTGCACCATCACCCCCTGACAACTTGCCATACACCAGGAAAAGCAACGACAACATGCTAAACACTCTCCTGCCAATCTCCAAGAATGACATTCTGGCAGCACTACGAGGACCTGAGACGGCAGCAGGCCCTGAAAACCCAGAGTTAGACTCCAAAGCCCTACAAAGACTGGGATCAGGAGTTCTGGGCAGGGTCTTTAATGTGTGGCTATACCTGGCAAGGGTTCCCCCATGGACCAAAGTGAGCAGAACAACTATGCTCCCCAAGAAGTCGCCCTTAGGAAATCCATCCAACTGGCGACCCATCACCATCGGGTCACACTTCCTTAGGGTATATTGCAAGATCCTGGCACACAGGTTGAGCAAGAATGCGGACACCAGCATTAGCCAAAAGGCTTTTCGGGAAGTCGACGGGTGCGGGGAAAACCTCGCACTCGTAGAAGGGATCATCAGACACGCCCGTAGAGAGAAGAGGAACGTCTATATTGCTTTCATAGACGTTGCAAAGGCCTTCGACACCATCTCGCACTCTTCTCTCAATAGAGCTCTCTGCAGGCTAGATACACCACAGCATATTCTAGGCGTTGTGCAGGACTTATACGACAACTTGGAGACCCAGATCTGTGTCAACGGGGAAGAATCAGAGACTATCTCCATCACTAGAGGAGTTAAACAGGGTTGTCCACTCTCGCCCTTCCTCTTTTGTTCAGTGGTGGACGAATACCTGGCATCACTAGGCCAAGCGACTGGCTACCGCTTCGATGAACACACCAACGTTGCAGTAACCGGATTTGCTGATGACCTGGTAGTAGTCTCTGAGTCCAATCTGGGTATGAGGAGAAACCTTGCCATGTTAGATGACTTCCTTCAAGCAAGAGGTCTGGCCGCACAACCAGCTAAGTGCGCCACGATTAGTCTCGAGAGAGCAGCAGGGAGCCGGAATGGGGTAAGACTCCGTGTAGTGACGGAATCGTCCTTCCACCTACGACACCCAGATACGGGCGAAGCAATACCCATTCCGAGCATCCAGCCCGATGAGTATGTCAAATACCTCGGACTAAGAGTGGGTCCCTCGGGACTAGAGAAACCAGGGCGACAGGTCAATTCAGAAAAAGCGGCGTTGGTAACCATCATGGACAGGATTGGTAAATGTCTTCTCAAGCCCCTACAGAAACTGAAAATACTGAAGCAACATGTCATCCCCAAGCTCCAGTACAAATATGTGAAAGGCTCGAGCTCCCTCAACCTGCTCAGATGCCTGGACAAAAAGATCAATCTACGTGTCAGGCAGTGGTTTCACCTTCCTCACACTCTTCATACAGCCCTAATTGGCCTACCCCTGAAGGATGGGGGAATGGGAGTGCCAAGCCTCGTTGAGAGCGTTACCCACATGAAGATGGGATTGCTTCACCGCCTACAGACCTCTAGTGATCCGACCGTTAGGTTCATTGCAGCCGAAGGTCTCTGGGGAAGGGAAGTGACAGCAATGGCGCGGCACTTCGGGGTAGAGCATATTAGCATCAACACCACACGCCAGATGAAGAAAGAAGTTAAGGAGAAGAAGAGGGTGGAGTGGAGCCAATCCTGGCAAGGTAAGGGGGCTGAGAATTTTTATGGGAAACAGGCCTGCAATGGGGTCCTGAAAAAAGATCTTGGACCAGGGAGGAAGCCAATTGACCTGCTTCGTCTTCGGTCACAATCTATCTCGTGCCGAGTCTCGAGAGCCATTGGCCGCATGCCAAGTGAAGAGCTCACAAGACTAACGTGTCGACGCTGTGGAGAAGGGCAGGAAGACCTGATGCACTTGTTGCAGTCATGTCGGGCAGCTCAGAACCACAGAGTCAAGAGACACGATGTGATACTCAAAAAACTCGGCCAATGGCTCGAGAGAGAGGGATATGACGTCAAGACCGAGCCCAGAATACCAACAAATCATACATTCGTGAAGCCGGACCTACTACTACAGAAAAATGGCCGATACACAGTGCTGGACCTGTGCATACCCTACGAGAGCGACGAACATGCCCTCCACAGAGCTGAGCAGTTCAAGATCGACAAATACCAAGCGTATGAGGCAGAAGTGAGGGAGTATATCGTCAGCAGGGAGTTGGCGACCCCAGTCGGGGACATCACCTTCCTCGGAACTGCCGTCGGTGCACGTGGTGGTATTCGCACTGCCACCACCAAACTGCTCGGAAAGATGGGTATCAGAGGCCCAGGCATTGCTATACTCACCACCATGGCCATAGAGGGCTCAATAAAGATCTTACGAACCCTCAGGGTGTCGGCGTCAGGCTAGCTAACAGACGCGCCCACATTGAGCACTGGGGGCGTGTGTCACACCGTAAGCAAGGCGGTACCACCATTTCCTTGTCCAAGAGCTCTGTCCACTGAGATACTGCGTTCACTGTGACGGAACCTTCCGACATACTTGGGGCGCTAAACTAAAAACCATTATGCAGGGGCTAAAGACTCAACATTCTTTAATCTTGTCTTTGTGTCTATATCATCTATCATTCCATCTCGTTCATGTTTCATTTCAATTGTTTCTTACTTTGTATACACTCATCTCACATAACGCAAGCGTAATTTTAGCGTGACAACAGACTACCATACCAATAAAGATGGGTACTCTGTATACTGTTTCGTTAAATAAGACCAACGAAAAGAAGGCCAGTTGGAGCGTCAGCAGGAAAATCTCCGATTTTTGGTCAGCCCTAATGCGGGACAGGGGGTGTCTGTCTATTGAGTTCTATGATGGTGGGGTTTGAACAACCTGGGAGTCTGCTCAACGTTTAATCCATCTGTTGCGTCACTGGTGGATATTAACACAATTTCATCATTCATATATGTTTAAATTAAAAGTAAACCTTAGAAGCGCTTCTAGCGTGATGCTTGGGAACAGGAGCCTGTTATTACTCATAATTACTTGAGCGATAAATAATGCATGAATGCCTCAGGGGAACACTAAAATACTAAAACAGGGGAAAAGAAGACCTTGTTGAGTTTGACTTAAGTCTGATTTTTTGTAGAGAGAGAGACATCGAGGTGTAGCAAAATACCACTACCTGATCGTTTCTTACTTACTGGTGAGACGGAATGGAGTCTCCCGCTGGAGCCGTCTCCTTCTAGCCCCTAAGCGGCGGAAGGGTCGCATGAGTGGACGCGGTTCCGGCCGGGCACGCTTAACAGCGGTCAGCTGCCTCGGCCCTGCCTACGAAGGCCTGGCCATACCCGATCCGCCTCCGGTGACACATCAGTGGGAGTTTGACTGGGGCGGTACATCTGTCGTTATAACGAGGTGTCCTAAGGCCCAGCCTAGCGTGGACAGAACCTCACAGAGAGCAAAAGGGCAAATGCTGGCTTGATCCCGATTTTCAGTACGAAATACGATCATGAAAGCAAGGCCTATCGATCCTTTTGACTTTAGGAGTTTGGGCAAGAGGGTGTCAGTGTTACTTATGGTGGATACCCGGTTTGTGGCGCTGCCGCCCATAGCGACGCCGCTTGATCCTTCGATGTCGGCCTTCCTATCAACAGAAGCAGACAACCACCGCCGCTGATTGTTCACCACTAACAGGAACGGAGCTGGTTGAACTGCTCCGAGACAGGTTAGTTTAATCTTACCGTTAAATGAGTCGCTATATAGAAACCTGCTCAGCATCGAGGAAACGGGCAGGTCCGGACAATGCGGTCCTTCCCGTCGATCGCCAGTGGAGCGAGGCACGTCCGGATTACGCCAAAGCCTACAAGTAAGCATCCCGCTAGAGAAGTAAATAACGCCAGACGCTCGCATTGGGACGGCCAAAGATATTACTAGATTCTGGCGGCAGCTTGCTGCACCGCCGAGAATAAAGGGGAATCAGAGACCCATCAGTGCCGGCCTCTCCCATCCCAAACGCGGATCACCAATGCTGATGTGCCGCACTGAATCGTTCAGACGACCTCTACGCATCTGTCAGGGTGTTGTAGATGGCAGAGCAGCATCTCACCACGATCCATTACACCAGGCCGGAGGTTTCATCACTCCGATGACGAAATCTCCATTACAGCAGCGGCAGACAGCCTGTTCAGCGGCAATGTCAGTTTAACCCAATAAAGTCAGTATTGGTGTCCTTAAAGTATATATAAGCCACAGCCCAAGTAAGAGATACCAAAATAATCCAAACAACTCTCTTGTAGTAGTAGAGAGTGGTTGTGTCCTAAGTTTTAAATATAAACAAAATAACCAAAAAACCCTCCTTGGTAGTAGAAGAGTGCATTGGTGTCTAAGCTAAAGAGGCTCTGCCAGCCTGGAGTAAGACAAAGAAATAACCCCAGACAGCCACCACTACCTAACCCAACCGGGTGAAGTCCACAACCACTGGAGGTTTCTGTCAACGCCCTCGATGGCGAAACTCTTACATAAGTCCGTTTAACCCAACCTAGTACAGAGTCACAGTGTCCACAACTATAGAGGCCAATAAGAGACAGAAAGAAGAACAACAGCCAACCTTGTAGTAAAGTCCATTGGCACCTAAATTTTATAGAGATACAGGCCACCACCACTGAGCCGGAGTCTCACACTCTCCATGGCGAAATCTCCAGCCTGTTTAACTAACCAGTACAAAGTCTATTACAGTTCCACTATAGAGGTTAGCACCAATCCAAGAGACAAAGAATAACCACAGCCAAAACATTTTTATCTCATGACCGCGGGTAAAAGTCTAACCAGACCCAAATTTATAGAATAATAATAACAAAAAGTAAACTAACCAACCACCACCGCCACCTAACCCAACCACTATTAGCCTGAGGTTCACGCCTCGATGCAGAAATCCCCATTACAGCAAAGTATCGTTTAACCCAACCTAGCATGTCCATTATGTCCTTAATTTAGAGGCACAACAGTCAATAAGAGACAAGGAAATAATCCAAGCAGCCTAAACTGTTTAGCCTGACCGTGGTAAAGTCTAACGGGGACCTTAAATTTTATATAATAATAATAATACAGGCAACTAACCAACCACTACCGGGCCCTGCGGAGGTTTCGTCACGCTCCCCGATGGCGAAATCCTCCATTACAGCAAAAGTGTCTGTTTAACTAACCTTAGTACAAAGTCTATTGGTGTCCTCAATTTTATAGAGGTTAGCCACCCGAAGTCAATAAGAGACAAAGAAATAATCCAAGCAGCCTAAACTGTTTAGCCTGACCGTGGTAAAGTCTAACGGGGACCTTAAATTTTATAGAATAATAATAATACAGGCAACTAACCAACCACTATCTAACCTAACCACTATTTCCGGAGGTTTCGTCACGCTGATGGAAATCCTCCATTACAGCAAAAGTGTCTGTTTAACCTAACCTTAGTACAAAGTCTATTGGTGTCCTCAATTTTATAGAGGTTAGCCACCCGAAGTCAATAAGAGACAAAGAAATAATCCAAGCAGCCACTATCTAGCCTAAACTGTTTAGCCTGACGTAGAGTTTTTAATAAATCTGGTGATATGGAACCACACACCCCCTTAACCTGGGATAATGCAATCAAATGGATAATTGCTAACTATTCTCAGAGATAATGCAATCAAATGGTTGTTGCTAACCTGCGCCCCGGACCCCTGTGTTAGATACTGTATTTGGTCATGATGAATTGTTTATTAGACTATAAGAAATCCTCTTCCTTCTTGTATTGGCAAGGAGTTTGCTTTAACTTAGGTATGCTAGCCTAAGTAAAAAAGACACGGAGCTGCGAAGACCTGATTCTTTTGCTGCATGTTTGAGTCTGCAACTTTGTTGTGATAAGACACTCAATCCTAGTGATTGTACTTACTCAACATAGTGACGGTGTAATTACCATCACAGATTGTACGGGAAATTCCAACTTTGGAAAAAAAAATATTTGGCCTACCCAAATTTTGACTACTACCCGTGCGTCTACGTCCTGGATTGGCCAATCAGTGGTGCCCCACGGTGGCGTGATACATGCACGTTTACTGCGGTGCTCTGATTGGCTGACCGAACGTGGCGTGGTAGGTAGGCTGTTTCTACTCTCTAAGTCCTCTTCTTTCCTTTTTTCATCCCCTCATGCACTCCGTTCTTTGAACGGGAGGCGGACTTCGGTCGATCCGGCAAGGGAACCTGTGATAGTGCAGGGCACCCCTTGTCCGGGGGTCACCGGTAGGTGGCAACTTTTTAGATATTACTATAGTCACAGGTAACCTGGGTGCAGAGCCCGACGCCCGTCCAAGAGGGGCGGGTCACTGCTCCCAGGCAGGAGCCTGTGTTATAGGTAGGATTAGATGTAATCAAGAAGATGACAACTAGCATTAGAATAAAACATAGAGATAAGGGACACTCTATTGGAAGGGAAAAGTGGCAGAAATCACCTTACAACAAACTGCAAGTCCCACTAACTAGAATATTCAGCACCAATGAAGGTTTTAAAGTAATCTGTAAAGATGACTTTGATTCAGATAAAATCCTTTCAAAAGAAGCAAGAGATATATTTTACAATGAAGGCCTTATTGTTGTCATGCCACCAGAACAAAAAGCAAAAAGATCAGTTTTTGTTCGTCAAGTCGATCAAGAGATCAGGAGGAAGACCTGAAAGAAGAACTGGAACGCCAAAATAGGTGGATGAAGATTGAAGAAGTCATTAAGATAAACACACAACAGAGAGACTGTCCGGAAAAG
>NW_024739577.1:0-12507 GCF_018991925.1 Homarus americanus | reverse complement strand
TCCGGATGGTTATGTATCTTATGAAAGACAATCTGGAGAAGTCTACTATAAGATTTGGAAGTCTAAAAACGTTCCCAACCTGGTAGCGTCTGGTTTCTGCCGTACCGATTCTGAAGAGGGAATACAAATAGCTCTTACAAATTGTCTTTGTGAGGTGTTATCAGACGTAGGATAAAATATTACTTAAAGTTATAGATATTACTGAATGATAAACCGCGCCTTTCACTAAAGATAATTACTCTAGGTCCTAGATGATGTGATAATTGTTGAAAATTATAAGGAAATATACAGCATGTTGTAGCAATTTTAGACAAAGAAAAATAATCCTAATATTACTTGGTGAACTGGCCCACTCATGTAACTTCATGTTTTGCGTAACTGTGTCGAACACATTTGTTCTGGAGAGCGAGAAATGTAAGACTTTTTTTTTGGTGCCCATCACAATTTTTGTTATAATCAATTATTTCTTGTTGCCAGACCTCAATTGGTGAGATATTAAACGCTCATTGTTAGACGGCGATTATGTCTTTGGACGTTCCTCTGAATTGAGAGGTTTTCAGAGAAAGTGTAGCCCAGGCTCGCGACCAGACAGCATTGGAGCATTTCAGCGGAGCATTGAGTTTACAGATGAGAAAAAAGAACTCCAGAAGAAGTTTCTATCGAATAATGGAACTCAAATTTTTCTTCCATTTTCATGCATCTCGGTTTGAGGAGACAGCGCTTAGCTTCCCATTTGTCTATAAAGCTTACCGGGTATTTCTTTCTTGAATAAAAGTTATCTTGTGTTACGGGTGGTTAGGTTAGGTTAGTGTTACGGGTGGTTAGGTTAGGTTAGTGTTACGGGTAGTCAGTTTAGGTTAGTGTTACGGGTGGTTAGGTTAGGTTAGTGTTACGGGTGGTCAGGTTAGGTTAGTGTTACGGGTGGTTAATGTAAAGGTGAAATAAGCTGGGGTGCCTAAGTCTTGGCATGAATCAGCTGAAAAAAGAGGGAGGGCGGGTGCGAGGAGAAAATGTATATTTCAGTGGTTACACGAACGGAAGAGAAAACAGGGTGAGAAAAAAGAGACAGAGGAGGGCAGAGTGCGAGGAAGAAAATGTGAGAAAGGAAAGAATGTCGCAGTTATCACACACGCACAGTAATCCACGGATGGGTTAAGATAAAGGCACATTTCGGCGTCTAACACCTGTCTAAACTTCCCCACACACACACGCACACACACACACTGTAACCGTTGGGGTCTTGTCTGCCTGATCATTGGTTCCTGCAGTGGCACATGAGACACCCAGTTATTGTGTTGCACCATGAGGTTAGCCACACAAGACGCATTTCACCACCCTGTGTGCAGAATACACACACACACACACACACACAGAAAATGAATTGTATCAGTCGAGGATGGGGGATGGGGGGATGGGGGGAATGGGGGGTTTCACGCCCTTCAGTGGGTGGGTCGTGATACCTTCCGTCGGCGCCTGACGGATGGTGCCTGGTGTTAGGTTAGTGTTACAGGTGGTCAGGTTAGGTTAGTCATTTGGTGGTTAATGGTGGAAATAAAGCTGGGGTGCCTAAGTCTTGTATGAATCAATGAAAAAGAGGAGGGCAGGTGGGAGAAAATGTATATTTGATGGTTTACACGAGAACGAGAGAGAGAGAGAGAGAGAGAGAGACAAGACGCAGGAGAAAAGAGACAGAGGGAGGCGGGTGCGAGAAAATGTGAGAAAAAAGGGAAAAAATGTGCGGTGCACTCACACTGGCCAACCACGGATAGCGGGGATTTAAAGATAAAACAACATTCACGGCGTCTAACACCTGTCTCCAAACTTTCACACACACACACACACTGTAACCGTTGAAGGTCTTGTCTGCTATGATACGTGGTTTCTATGATGCTTTTGAACGCAGTTACCTTATGTTTAAATTTCACCATGAGTTAACACACCAAACCCCGCATTTCCACCACCCTATTACGGAATACACACACACACACACACACACACACACACCCAGGAAATACAGTTATATCTCAGTCGAGGATGGGGGGATGGGGGGGATGGGGTTCCACGCCCTTCTGATCGGGTGGTCCTGGTCCTTCCGTCGGCGCCTGACCCGGATGGTGCCCGTCCTCCACCCTCCCCCAGGATGGCGAGGATGGGGCTGATACCTTCCGTCGGCGCCTGACGGATGGTGCCATTCTCCACCTCCCAGGATGGGCGGGATGGGGAGGATGGGGGGTGGGGGGATGGGGGGCGGATGGGGACAGGATTTTTTTTTTTTGAGGGGGATGGGGGTTTCCGCCCTTCCCAGTGGGTGGGTCAGTACCTTCCGTCGGCACCTGACGGATGGTGCCATTCTCCACCTCCAGGATGGGCGAGGATGGGGGGAGGGGGATGGGGATGGGGGAATGGGGGTTTCCACGCCCTTCCCAGTGGGTGGGTCCTGATACCTTCCGTCGGCGCCTGACGGATGGTGCCATCTCACCTCCCAGGATGGGCGAGATGGGGATATGGGGATGGGGGATGGGGGCGGATGGGGACAGGATTTTTTTTTTTTTCTTTTGAGGGATGGGGTTCCGCCCTTCCCAGTGGGTGGGTCCTGTACCTTCCGTCGGCGCCTGACGGATGGTGCCATTCTCCACCTCCAGGATGGGCGAGGATGGGGAGGGGGATGGGGGGGGGATGGGGGGAATGGGGGTTTCCCGCCCTTCCAGTGGTGGGTCTGATACCTTCCGTCGGCGCCTGACGGATGGTGCCATTCTCCACTTCGGATGGGCGAGGATGGGAGTGGGGGTGGGGGGATGGGGGTTTCCGCCCTTCCCAGTCGGTGGGTCCTGATACCTTCCGTCGGCGCCTGACGGATGGTGCCATTCTCCACCTCCCAGGATGGGCGAGGGATGGGGATGGGGGCGAGATGGGGACAGGATTTTTTTTTTTTTTTTTTGAGGGGTGGGGGATGGGGAGTTCCGCCCTTCCAGTGGGTGGGTCCTGATACCTTCCGTCGGCGCCTGACGGATGGTGCCATTCTCCACCTCCCAGGATGGGCGAGGATGGGGGGGGATGGGGGGGGGATGGGGGATGGAGTTTTCACGCCCTTCCAGTGGTGGGTCCTGATACCTTTCGTCGGCGCCTGACGGATGGTGCCATTCTCCACCTCCAGGATGGGCGAGGATGGGGGATGGGGGGTGGGGGATGGGGAGTTGGGGGGGATGGGGGGACGGGATTTTTTTTTTTTGAGGGGGGGGATGGGGATTCACGCCCTTCCCAGTCAGTGGGTCCTGATACCTTCCGTTGCCAACTACCGGATGGTACCATTCTCCCTCCCAGGATGGGTGTGGATGGTGATGGGGTTCCACCTTCCCAGTCGGTGGGTCTGATACCTTCCGTTGCCAACTACCGGATGGTACCATTCTCCACCTCCCAGGATGGGTGTGGATGGGGGATGGGTTCACCTTCAGTAGTGGGTCCTGATACCTTCCGTTGCCAACTACCGGATGGTACCATTCTCCACCTCGAGGATGGGTGTGGATGGGGGATGGGGGAGTTCACGCCTTCGGTTGGTGAGTCTCTGAGCCTTCCGTTGCCAGCTACCGGATGGTACCATTCTCCACCTCCCAGGATGGGGAGGAGTGAGGGATGGGGGTGTGGGGGATGGGGGGTGGGATTCCACGCCCTTCCCAGTCGGTGGGTCCTGATACCTTCCGTTGTCAACTGCAGAGTGCCATTCTCCACCTCCCAGGATGGGTGTGGATGGTGATGGGATTCCACACCCTTCCCAGTCGGTGGGTCTGATACCTTCCGTTGCCAACTACCGGATGGTACCATTCCACCTCCCAGGATGGGTGTGTGGATGGGATGGGATTCACACCCACGGGTCCTGATACCTTCCGTTGCCAACTACCGGATGGTGCAATTCTCTCCACCTCCCGGGATGGGTGTGGATGGGGGATGGGGGTTCACCTTCCCAGTCGGTGGGTCCTGGAAACCTTCCGTTGCCAACTACCGGATGGTACCATTCTCCACCTCCCAGGATGGGTGTGGATGGGGGATGGGGATTCACCTTCCCGTTGGTGGTCCTGATAACTTCGTTGCCAACTGCCGGATGGTGCCATTCTCCACCTCCCAGGATGGGTGTGGATGGGGATGGATGGGATTCCACACCCTTCCAGTCGGTGGGTCCTGATACCTTCCGTTGCCAACTACCGGATGGTACCATTCTCCACCTCCCAGGATGGGTGGGGGCAGTCATAGTTATAGCCTTGATTCAGCCGTATTCAAGAAGTTCAGTCAAGGGTCGAGATGACTCCCACCCATGAAGGGTTGTTGCGAAATCTGTCATACTCTGTCAGTGTCGAGATGACGGGTCGCCTATCACTACCCGCGAAGGGTAGTGCGGGGTATACTGTCATACTCGTGTTGTCACCCTCAGTGATAAGTTCAAGTGAGCAACTGGCTGGGTCCATCGATCTCGTCCGCCGGAGCTGGACGGTGGTACCCTGATTCGCCAGGCCGCCGAAGGACATTAATCAACATTCAGAAGTTGTATTTATGTTACATGTGTAGTTATTTTCAGTTTTCTTCAATAATTTATTTATTTTCTGCAGTTCTTAACGTGATTTTCATGATTCATCAAACTCATGACTACTCATACACATACACACACACGATCAAACACGCACACACAATTGTATCTTGAGTTAGTGGCCAAGATTGGCTGTAAAGGACACACACAGCTTCAATAATTGCTAACTCTGCTATTGGAGTATAAATTCATGCAAATCTGAAAAAACCAGAAATATATGAATTAATTAAAGAAAAACAAAAAATCCACTTCTGATAAACAGTAGACCCTGGCGGTGGCCTGACGAACTACGTCTAGCACCACCGGGACCAGTTCGAGGCTGGGCCCAGCCAGTTGCTTTTTTTAATAGGAATTAACACGGGGCACGATCAAACGACCCACACAGGGCCTGGGGGGGGCGGAGCAGAAATAAATTTAAAATATAGAAAAAAGGTTATACTGTGTTGTTAGTACATAGGAGGTTTCTGTTACTGACGAAGGCGATGAAGGAGAGCAGTTCTTCACCGTCATTTTACGTATCCTAGGAATGATATTTGTCTTAAAATTTTAAAGCATCTTCTTGGCCTCCTCCCCTAACTTTGTGACCTCCCCTCTAACACCCCGTTGACCCCACTTCCTTCTTCATACCCCTGAAACACCTCCTGACACACTCGTCTCCTCTCTTCCTGACATACCTCTCTTCTTCCCCTGACAATGCCTCTCCTGTGCTTCCTTCCTCCCCCCCAACAACCTCCTCTCTCCCCTGACCTCCCCTATTCCTTGAAATCCTTGACCCTGACACTCTGAACTTCCCCCCTGACACTTCCCCTTGCCCTTGAATCTTCCCTCCTCTCTCTCCCCAAGCCTCTCTCTCCCCAGCACCCTCTCTCCCCTCCTGGCCTCTCCCCTCCCCAGCACCTTCTCTCCTCCTGACACCCTCCTCTCTCTGACTTTTCTCCTCCTGACACCCCTTCTCTCCTCCTGGCCCCTCCTCTCCTCCTGACCTCTCCACTCCCAACACCTCCTCTCCTCCTGGCCTCCTCCCTCCTCCCAAGCCTCTCCTCCTGACACCTTCTCTCCTCTGTCTCCCCAGCACCTTCTCGCCTCCCCTGGCCTCCCTCTCCTCCTGACACCCTTCTCTCCTCCTGACACCCTCCTCTCCTCCTGACACTCTCCTCCTGACACCCTTCTCTCCTCCTGACACCCTCCTCTCTCCTGACACTCTCCCTCCTGACACTTTTCTCCTCTTTGACACCCTCCTTTCCTCCTGACACCCTCCTCTCCTCCTGACACCCTCCCTCTCCTCCTGACACTCTCCTCCTGGGACAGTCTCTTTCTCTCCTGGACACTCTCTCCTGACACCCTTTCTCACCTCCTGACACTCTCCCTCCTGACACCCTCCTCTCCTCCTGGACACCCTCCTCCTCCTAACACTCTCCCTCCCTGACACCTCTTCTCTCCTCCTGGACACTTCTCCTCCTGACACCCTTTCTCCCCCTGACACTCTCCTCCTGACACCCTTCTCTCCTCCTGACACCCTCCTCTCCTCCTGACACTCTCCTCCTGACACCCTTCTCTCCTCCTGACACCCTCCTCTCCTCCTGACACTCTCCTCCTGACACTCTCCTCTCCTCCTGACACTCTCCTCCTGACACTCTCCTCCTGACACTCTCCTCTCCTCCTGACACTCTCCTCCTGACAACCTCCTCCCTAAACTACCTTCCGCTATCATTCGCTCTATTACGTGGTGAGTCAATGTTTTGTCTGTTTCAGTTTGGGTGACAGCGGTCGAGCCTGAGAAGAGCGCCGGACCTTCTTATTTACGGCGATTCCTTCTTTTATCTTGAGTTATTAGCCAAGATTGTCTGTCTCTCCCTGTCTGCCTCTGACTGTCTGTTTCTGTGTGTCTGTCTTTTTGTTTGTCTGTCTGTCTGTGTCCGTCCGTCTGTCTGTTTTTCTAACTGTCTCTGTTTGTCTGTCTGTCTACAAATCCTCCCTAAGGAATCCTATCCTATAAATCAACATACCCGACCACCGCCCCCCCCCGCCCCCCAACAAAAAATAAATAAATAATTAACAAAACAAAAATAAATAAATAAATTAATAAATAAAAAAATAAAAAATAAAATAAAATAATAAATAAATACAATAAAATAAAATACCAACCAACCTCCAAACACAGCAACACCCCCCCTCCCCCCCAGACAAAGCCGCACAGAAATACTTACAATTCTCTATACCCAACCTCAGCGACAACCCTCTCAATAAAAACAACCTAACTCAACAACTCCTTTCAACAAAAAACAGACAGACAGACAGAGAGACAGAACAGACAGCCAGAGACCGACACAGTGGAAAGACAGAGAGGCTGAGACAGAGAGGCTGAGACAGAACGAGACAAACACAGACACAGACAGACAGTGACAGACATTGTAAAAATAGACTGGCAGACAGAGACAGACTGACGGACAGACAAACAGAGATACAAAGACAGACAGAGACTGAGAGACAGACGGACAGAGACAGTTAGACAAACTAACTCTACCAAAGCACCAATCACCTACTGCGGCACCAAGAGACGCCAACCCAAGTAAATAGAAACCCTCCTCCTGGTGTACATTAACACAGTATAACCTTTTTCTTCTATATTTTAAATTTATTTCTGTTCTTTTTTTCGCCCCCCCCAGGCCCCGTTGTGGGTCGTTTGATCTGTGCCCGGGTGGGCTAAATCCCATTAAAAAAAAAAAAGCAACTGGCTGGGCCCAGCCTCGAACTGGTCCCGGCGGTGCTAGACGTAGTTCGTCAGGCCACCGCCAGGGGGTCTACTGTCGGCTTTTCTGAAGGTGATTTTGTTGTTTTTCTTTAATAATTCATATATTTTCGTAGTTTTTCTCAGGATTTGCATGAATTTATACTCAAATAGTAGAGTTACAATTGTATTGAAGCTGTGTGTGGCCCTTTTACAGCCAATCTTGGCTACTAACTCAAGATACAATTGTGTGTGCGTGTTTGACTGGCGTGTGTGTATGTGTATGAGTGTCGTGAGTTTACGTGAATCATGAAAAATCTTTTGCAAGAACCTATACCAAAACACATACAAAAGAATACCAAACAGTAATAAACAACAGCGCTACGGTAACTCTGCTATTTGAGTTTAAAATCACGTTAAGAACTGCGAAAATAAATAAATTATTGAAGAAAAACTGCAAAAATACCACATGTAACATAAATACAACTTCTGGAATGTTGATTAATGTCCCCCTGGCGGTGGCCTGGCGAACTAGGTACCACCGTCCAGCTCCGGCGGGACGAGATCGAGGCTGGACCCAGCCAGTTGCTCACTTGAACTTATCACTCGAGTGGGTGACAACACGAGTATGACAGTGTTCCACGCACTACCCTTCATGGGTAGTGATGTAGGCGACCTGTCATCTCGACACTGACAGAGTATGACAGTATTCCCCGCACAACCCTTCATGGGTGGGAGCTGTCATCTCGACCCTTGACTGAACTTGAATACGGCTACGAATAAGGCTATAACTATGACTGCCCTCACCCATCCTGGGAGGTGGAGAATGGTACCATCCGGTAGTTGGCAACGGAAGGTATCAGGACCCACCGACTGGGAAGGGTGTGGAATCCCCCCATCCATCCCCCATCCACACCCATCCTGGGAGGTGGAGAATGGTACCATCCGGTAGTTGGCAACGGAAGGTTTCAGGACCCACCAACTGAAGGATGTGGAATCCCCCATCCCCATCCACACCCATCCTGGGAGTAGTGTGGAGAATTTGCACCATCCAGTTGGCAACGTTGCACAGGAACCACCGACTGGGGAAGGGTGTAACTTCATCCCCATCCACACCCATCCCGGAGGTGGAGAATGGCACCATCCGGTAGTTGGCAACGGAAGGTATCAGGACCCACCGACTGGGAAGGGTGTGGAATCCCCCCATCCCCCATCCACACCCATCCTGGGAGGTGGAGAATGGCACCATCCGGTAGTTGGCAACGGAAGGTATCAGGACCCACCGACTGGGAAGGGTGTGGAATCCCCCCATCCACACCCATCCTGGGAGGTGGAGAATGGTACCATCCGGTAGTTGGCAACGGAAGGTATCAGGACCCACCGACTGGGAAGGGTGTGGAATCCCCCCATCCACACCCATCCTGGGAGGTGGAGAATGGCACCATCCGGTAGTTGGCAACGGAAGGTATCAGGACCCACCGACTGGGAAGGGTGTGGAATCCCCCCATCCACACCCATCCTGGGAGGTGGAGAATGGCACCATCCGGTAGTTGGCAACGGAAGGTATCAGGACCCACCGACTGGTAAGGGTGTGGAATCCCCCCATCCCCCATCCACACCCATCCTGGGAGGTGGAGAATGGCACCATCCGGTAGTTGGCAACTGAAGGTATCAGGACCCTCCGACTGGGAAGGGTGTGGAATCCCCCCATCCACACCCATCCTGGGAGGTGGAGAATGGCACCATCTTGTAGTTGGCAACGGAAGGTATCAGGACCCTCCGACTGGGAAGGGTGTGGAATCCCCCCATCCACACCCATCCTGGGAGGTGGAGAATGGCACCATCTTGTAGTTGAGTATCAGGACCCACCGACTGGGAAGGCGTGGGTACCCCATTCCCCACCCCCTCAAAAAAAAAAAAAATCCCTCCCCATCTGCCTCCACCCCCATCCCGCATCCTCGCCCATCCTCGCCCATCCTGGGAGGTGGAGAATGGCACCATCCGTCAGGCGCCGACGGAAGGTATCAGGACCCACCCACTGGGAAGGGCGTGGAATCCCCATCCCCCACCCCCCTCAAAAAAAAAAAAAAAAATCCGTCCCATCCGCTACCCCATCCTCGCCCATCCTGGGACGTGGAGAATGGCACCATCCGTCAGGTGCCGACGGAAGGTATCAGGACCCACCCACTGGTAGGGCGTGGATCCCCCACCCCATCCCCCATCCCCCATCCTCATCTGGGAGGTGGAGAATGGCACCATCCGTCAGGCGCCGACGGAAGGTAGGACCCACCCACTGGGAAGGGCGTGGCTCCCATTCCCCCATCCCCATCCCCCATCCTCGCCCATCCTGGGAGGTGGAGAATGGCACCATCCACCTGGCGCGACGGAAGGTATCAGGACCACCCACTGGGAAGGGCGTGGAAACCCCCATTCCCATCCCCCCATCCCCCTCCCCATCCTCGCCCATCCTGGGAGGTGGAAGTGCACCATCCGTCAGCCGGCCCGTCCCCATGCCCCCATCCCCCATCCCCATCCTCGCCCATCCTGGGACGTGGAGAATGGCACCATCCGTCAGGTGCCGACGGAAGGTATCAGGACCCACCGACTGGATGCGGGCGTGGAATCCCCATCCCCCCCACCCCATTCCCCATCCTCGCCCATCCTGGGAGGTGGAGAATGGCACCATTGTCAGGCGCCGACGGAAGGTATCAGGACCCTGGAAGGGCGTGGAATCCCATCCCCCTCAAAAGAAAAAAAAAAATCCGTCCCCATCCGCCCCTCCCCATCCCCCATCCTCGCCCATCCTGGGGGGTGGAGAATGGCACCATCCAAATCAGGTGCCCGGAAGGTATCAGGACCCACCCACTGGTAAGGGCGTGGAATCCCATCCCCCTCAAAAAAAAAAAAAAAAAATCCGTCCCCATCCGCCCCATCCCCCACCCATTCCCCATCCTCGCCCATCCTGGGAGGTGGAGAATGGCACCATCCGTCAGGCGCCGGCCGGAAGGTATGAGCCACCGACTGGTAAGGGCGTGGAAACCCCCATCCCCCACCCCCTCAAAGAAAAAAAAAAAAAAAAAAATCCGTCCCCATCCGCCCCTCCCCACCCCATTCCCCATCCTCGCCCATCCTGGGAGGTGGAGAATGGCACCATCCGTCAGCGCCCGGCCAGTATCAGGACCCACCGACTGGTAGGCGTGGAATCCCCATCCCCCCCCCCCCATTCCCCATCCTCGCCCATCCTGGGACGTGGAGAATGGCACCATCGTCAGGTGCCGGCGGAAGGTATCAGGACCCACCGACTGGTAAGGGTGGAATCCATCCCCCACCCCATTCCCCATCCTCGCCCATCCTGGGAGGTGGAGAATGCAATCCTCCAGGCGCCGCCGGAAGGTATCAGCACTGGGAAGGGCGTGAAACCCCCATCCCCTCACCCCCCATCCCCATCCTCGCCCATCCTGGGAGGTGGAGAATGGCACCATCCGTCAGGCGCCGACGGAGGTATCAGGACCCACCCACTGGTAGGCGTGGAATCCCCATCCCCCACCCCATCCCCATCCTCGCCCATCCTGGGAGGTGGAGAATGGCACCATCCGTCAGGCGCGGCGGAAGGTATCACGACCCACCCACTGGGAAGGCGTGGAATCCCATCCCCCACACCCCTCAAAAAAAAAAAAAAAATCCGTCCCCATCGCCCCATCCCTCATCCCCTCATAATCGACCATCCTGGGAGGTGGAGAATGGCACCATCCGTCAAGTGCCGACGGAAGGTATCAGGACCCACCCACTGGGAAGGGCGTGGAATCCTCCCATCCCCATCCCCTCCCCCATCCTGCCGATCCTGGGAGGTGAAGAATGGCACCATCCGTCAGGCGCCGGCGGAAGGTATCACGACCCACCCACTGGGAAGGGCGTGGAAACCCCCATTCCCCTCAAAAGAAAAAAAATAAATAAAAAAAAAAATCCGTCCCCATCACCCTCCCCATCCCCTCCCCAATTGACCATCCTGGGAGGTGGAGAATGGCACCATCCGTCCAGGTGCCAGTATCAGGACCCACCCACTGGGAAGGCGTGGAATCCTCATCCCCCATCCCCCTCCCCCATCCTCGCCCATCCTGGGAGGTGGAGAATGGCACCATCCGTCCAGGCGCCCGGCGGAAGGTATCAGGACCCACCGACTGGTAAGAACGTCCCCACCCCTCAAAAAAAAAAAAAAATCCGTCCCCATCCGCCCCATCCCCCACTGATCCCCATCCTCGCCCATCCTGGGAGGTGGAGAATGGCACCATCCGTCAGGCGCCGGCGGAAGGTATCAGGACCCACCCACTGGGAGGCGTGGGAAACCCATTCCCCCATCCCCATCCCCTCCCCATCCTCGCCGTCCTGGGAGGTGTGAATGGCACCATCCGTCCAGCCGGCGGAAGGTATCAGGACCCACCCACTGGGAGGGCGTGGAAACCCCCCATCCACCCCTCAAAGAAAAAAAAAAAAAAAATCCGTCCCCATCCTCGCCCATCCTGGGAGGTGGAGAATGGCACCATCCGTCAGGTGCCGGCCGAGGTATCAGGACCCACCCACTGGGAAGGGCGTGGAAACCCCCATTCCCCCATCCCCCATCCCCTCCCCCATCCTCGCACATCCTGGGAGGTGGAGAATGGCACCATCCGTCAGGCGCCAGCTGAGTATCAGGACCCACCCACTGGGAAGGGTGAAACCCCATCCCCTCCCCATCCTCGCCCATCCTGGGAGGGTGAATGAGAAGCGTAGTGCTGCGTGAGGAAGGTGTAGAGGTGGGTGAGGAAGGTGTAGTGGTGGGTGAGGAAGGTGTAGGGGTGGATGAGGAAGGTGTAGTGCTGGTGACTATGCATGCTGATGAAATATGACCTATAATGTTGTTAACACTGAACAAACTGAAAAAGACTTAAATGAATAATATTTCTTTTCAACTGACCTTTTAACATCACTTTAGCTCGTGTTGTTATACAATACTGTTGTTAGGGTAATGTTTTAATATTTGCAAGACGAATGTGAATTTGTTGCCATCGGTATAACTTACTCTACTCCCATACTTAGTGTACATTATGTAAGAGAAAATAAACAGTTATAAACAGTAAGATAAACAATAAAGTAAAGTAAATTGTCCTTTTACAGATAAAGTTTACTGCAACAGCGAGGCAACTTCACTCAGCTAGCAATACATGCT
>NW_024739576.1:0-7540 GCF_018991925.1 Homarus americanus | reverse complement strand
CTGGGAGTGTCAGAGGTGTACCTGGGAGTGTCAGAGGTGTACCTTGGAGTGTCAGAGGTGTACCTGGGAGTGTCAGGGGTGTACCTAGGAGTGTCTGAGGTGTACCTGAGAGCGTTTGATGTGTACCTGGCGGTGTCTCAGGTGTACCTGGCAGTGTCAGAGGTGTACCTGGGAGTGTCTGATGTGTACCAGGGAGGGTCAGAGGTGTGCCTGGCAGTGTCAGAGGTGTACCTGGGAGTGTCAGGGGTGCACCTGGCAGTGTCTGAGGTGTACCTGGGAGTGTCTAAGGTGTACCTGGGAGTGTCTGAGGTGTACCTGAGAGTGTCTGAGGTGTACCTGGTAGTATCTGAGGTGTACCTGGCAGTGGCTGAGGTGTACCTGGCAGTGTCAGAGAAGCACCTGGGAGTGTCTGAGGTGTACCTGGGAGTAACAGAAGTGGACCTGGGAGTGTCAGAGGTGTACCTGGGAGTGTCAGGGTTGTACCTGGGAGTGTCAGAGGTGTACCTGGGAGTGTCTGAGGTGTAATTGGGCGTGTCAGATGTACCAGGGAGTGTCAGTGGAGTACCTGGGAGTGTCATTGGTGTACCTGGGAGCGTCAGTGGTGTACCTGGGAGTGTCAAAGGTGTACCTGGGAGTGTCAGAGGTGTGCTTGGGAGTGTCTGGGGTGTACCAGGGGGGGTCAGAGGTGTGCCTGGGAGTGTCAGAGGTGTATCTGGGTGTGTCAGGGGCTGCACCTGGGAGTGTCTGGTGTGCCTGGGGGTGTGGGGTGTGCCCAGGGGTGTCTGGGGGCCTTGCCTGGGGTGTCTGGGGTGTACCTGGGGTGTCAGAGGTGCCAAAGGAGTGTCAGAGGGTGTGCCTGGGGTGTCTAGGGGTGTGCCTGGCAGTGTCTGTGGTGTGCCTGGGGAGTGTCAGGGGGTGTGCCCAGGGAGGGGTCAGGGGTGTGCCTGGGGAGGGTCAGAGGTGAACCTGGGAGTGTCAGGGGGTGTGCCTGGGGTGTCAGAGGTGTGCCTGGTAGTGTCAGTGAATTGTGCCTGGGGAGTGTCAGATGTGTGCCTGGGGTGTCTGAAGTGTACCTGGGGAGTGTCAGAGGTGTGCCTGGGGTGTCACAGGTGTGCAGGGGTGTCACAGGTGTACCTAGGAGTGTCTGAGGTGTGCTGAGAGTGTCTGAGGTGTACCTGGTAGTGTCTGAGGTGTACCTGGCAGTGTCTGAGGTGTACCTGGCGGTGTCAGAGGAGCACCTGGGAGTGTCTGAGGTGTACCTGGGTGTAAAGGCCTAGGACTTAGGGATAGAAATCCCTTACCAGGCTAATCAGGATCTTAATAAAGGAAAGTCAAGGACCATGGTTTTCCGAGGAATAACAAACAACCGTTAGAGATTGGCATCTCTTTACTATAAAAATATAACACAAAACTCTGACACCACTCAACAAACATCAAATAATTACGGGAGTCAAACAATTAATGGAAGCAAACAATTAAAGGAATCAAACAAATAATGGGAGTCAGCAATTAATTGAATCAAACAATTAAATGGAGTCAACAATTGATAGAATCGAACAATAAAGGGGAGTCAGCAATTAATGGAATCAAACAATGAACAAATATTTCCTACGGCAGTGGCCCTGGGGGAAGGTTCTGGAACGCGGTGATGCACACTCAGGGCAGGGAAGCGTCCCCTTCGCTCCACACTCAGCAACGTCTTGAAAAGGCAGGAGAACACCGGGGCACCGACGGAATGTGATGAACTGATGGTCGTGGTATGCGGTAGTGGTAGATGACCAGAGAGTTGGCAGTTGATAGGTGAAGGTCTGGGAACACAGCCCACGAGTCCAGGACCTATGATGAGATCACAGCCAGAATTTGACGGACAGCAGGGTAGCTAGATACTGACGGTATGGCGGCTGGGTTGAATCTCCTCGTGGCGGAGATAGTCACTGCCGTTATCACCTCCGTCCAACCACCCCAAGGGTCGTCTGCACCAGCAAACGAGCGAGTTAGCAGCGGTAACTAGCCGGAGGATCGTTTCCGCCCTTACACTGCTCCCCCAACAAAAATCTACTGTAAGGTAGATTAAACTTAAGATTAGTACACAAAGCATAATCATCTTACAACAAATGCTTAAATACACATTGCACAATAAAGAAGGGTCATAGAAAAGAATAGGTGGAAACCTGATGTCCAAAACGAAGGCCGTATCAAGGAACTGCACGTGGGGTCCACTTCAGTCCAAGTTTAAGTTTGGGCCTATTTCCTGTCGTAGAGGATTCTTCTATCTCGTCAGGTGTTGGCAGCAACTGGCAACCGAGATCAACAGACTCCGGCGTCCGAACTTCACAGGAACTCTTGCAGGGTAGTGCCTCGACTAACTCCAGCTTGGGGACGTCGTCCAGGACACGAGCAATGTGGGTCCTGCAATTATATTGCTTTAACAAATTAGCTTGATGTAATTTAGGCTTCTTAGAGGAAGGGGGTGAGAATCGTCCAACAAAATCTATGGCTACCCGAGAAGATGGTTCTGCAACGACGGGTAAGGGTTCAAGTGGAATAGGACGGACTCTACCCTTGGCGGACATACGTGGGCACTGATCACAACTCCTACAAAAAGCTCTAATATCCGCTCCCATACCTGGCCAGTAAAACTGATCAGCAACCTTCCTATAAGTTTTCCTACGAGAACAGTGACTTACAAGAGAGCTCTTGTGAGCTACAGAGAGAATGTTACTACGACAAACATCAGGGACAACAAGGAAAAACCGACCTACTTTAGCTGGTCGCTTGGATGAAACACAAGACCTGTGTAACACCCCATTAATAGAAACAAACTTATAAACCGACCCATCTCTCACCTGATCCTCCTCCCCGGAAGTCACCTTCTCCCTTACCCGCTTAAGAGTGGCACACGAGTCTTGAAGCTTGGCGAACTCCCTGGGCGTCACAGTCAGTGGCAACAAATTCGGCAGAATCAGGGGATGCGGTCGTTTCACCTTCGCCGTCCGTGGCCCTACAGCTTGGACCTTGGCGGCAGGCGTGGCGGCGTGAGAGGGTGGCGAGGCGACCTCGGCAGGTGGCGAGTCGTCGTCCTCAGCAGGTGGCGTGGGGACTGGTGCTGGTGGCGAGGAGACTAGTGCTGGTGGCGAGGAGAGTTTTAACGTTTCCGGGTCGTTAGGGTCACGAACACCGGGAACATTACCAATGAGGGCACTTGCACATTTAATGGGAGCTCTTACCACATTAGACCAACCAGTGAAATAGGGGCAACGCAGGTAGCACCTAACAACAGGGAACTGGTCAACACGACCTAAATAATCGGCGACACTAACCTTCGGGCAGCTGGAGATGTCAGCGTCAGGCAGGGCTTCTTCAGAGACAATGATGCACGAGCAACCAGTGTCCCTGATGAAAGTAGATGCCCTAGACCCATTGATTGTTCCACTGACACAATAACGGGGGCAGCTCCTGACCTCCAAACAGAATCCGACCTTGTTGCTGGGTTGAGTGTCAGCAGTCTTGAAGGCGATGGGATTCCTGGGACAGCGAGAACGAATGTGCCCTTCTCCTCCGCAGCTGTGACACCGCACGGCTGGTGAACTACTCTTGTGTACTCCTGGGGATGGTTCCTCGGAGGACAGAGGCTTCGCAATCTTCACTACAGGAGGGGAAGACTTGGGGTAGGCGTTGCGAGCAGACGCCCAGTTGTCGGCAAGATGCACAGCTTCTCCAAGCGTCGCTGGCTGGTGTTCTTTGATGAAAATTCTCAAGTCTGGAGGTAGAGAAGACAAAACTGATCTAATATCATGAAGTTAGAGAGAGACTCAAAGGTTTCTTCAACCCCTGATGTCTCCAGCCATTGTTGAAATAAACGACCCAGGTGAATCGAAAACTGCTGGTACGTTTCTCCCTCTCTAATCTTCGTTCTGCGAAAATCAGCACGATAACCGTCAGAAGTCTTGCAAAATCCTCGCAAGAGAGCTTGCTTCAACAAGAGGTAATCTCGGGTGATGTCGGCAGACAGGGACGTGTAAATTTCTACCGGCTTACCACTCAGTAGGCTACCCAACCTTACAGCATAGCTATCAGGGGCTACACCAAGCAGCTCAGCTACCCGCTCAAACCTAACAAGGTAGGAGGCGATGTCTTCTCCTTCACGGTACACAGGCAAGCTGGGTTTTACCACATTGTCCTGTATATGGCCAGAGGATGCTGGTCTACTTGAAGCATTAATCCTAGCCAGTTCTAGGTCCTTTTCTGCCTGCAACTTAGCTAATTCGAACTCTCTTTCTTTCTCACGTTCCTCCAACTCTCTTTCTCTCTGGCGTTCCTCTCTCTCTTTCTGACGTGCCTCTCTCTCTCTCTGACGTTCCTCTCTCTCGGCATTCTGTTGGGTGACCACATACTGACCAATGTCATTACCTGTCAGACCCAGGGCCACCGCTTGACCTTTCCACACCTCAAAAGCAGACATAATGCTCCGAAAGGCCAAGAACAAAGGAGAAAAACAAACAACTTACCCCGCAAATAGCCAAAGGTAACTCACCTAGTGGCTCAATCAGACCAGTAAATGATTTGATCCGACTGGAGGGAACCTCGTTCCGCACCCAGCCCAGCTGAATCACCTCAGGGTAACGTAACCGCACCAGGTGAAACAACAACATATATGCTATGACAGCATCCACAGTGCACCCCAACCAACACTAATTAACTTCCCCAACTACAAGGTAGAGCAACAAAATTAGCACACAGAAGGGATAACCACTGAACAACACTTGCTTCCGGGCCACAGACAGCAAGGTGGCGCGCTCACGGCGACTTACAACAACACCGGAACGAATGTTAAACCTCAGAAACCAAAGGTCAGAGACAATCCTGGCAAGGGCGCCACTTGTAAAGGCCTAGGACTTAGGGATAGAAATCCCTTACCAGGCTAATCAGGATCTTAATAAAGGAAAGTCAAGGACCATGGTTTTCCGAGGAATAACAAACAACCGTTAGAGATTGGCATCTCTTTACTATAAAAATATAACACAAAACTCTGACACCACTCAACAAACATCAAATAATTACGGGAGTCAAACAATTAATGGAAGCAAACAATTAAAGGAATCAAACAAATAATGGGAGTCAGCAATTAATTGAATCAAACAATTAAATGGAATCAACAATTGATAGAATCGAACAATAAAGGGGAGTCAGCAATTAATGGAATCAAACAATGAACAAATATTTCCTACGGCAGTGGCCCTGGGGAAGGTTCTGGAACGCGGTGATGCACACTCAGGGCAGGGAAGCGTCCACTTCGCTCCACACTCAGCAACGTCTTGAAAAGGCAGGAGAACACCGGGGCACCGACGGAATGTGATGAACTGATGGTCGTGGTATGCGGTAGTGGTAGATGACCAGAGAGTTGGCAGTTGATAGGTGAAGGTCTGGGAACACAGCCCACGAGTCCAGGACCTATGATGAGATCACAGCCAGAATTTGACAGACAGCAGGGTAGCTAGATACTGACGGTATGGCGGCTGGGTTGAATCTCCTCGTGGCGGAGATAGTCGCTGCCGTTATCACCTCCGTCCAACCACCCCAAGGGTCGTCTGCACCAGCAAACGAGCGAGTTAGCAGCGGTAACTAGCCGGAGGATCGTTTCCGCCCTTACACTGGGAGTGTCAGAAGTGGACCTGGGAGTGTCAGAGGTATACCTGGGAATGTCAGTGGTGTACCTGGGAGTGTCTAAGGTGTACCTGGGAGTGTCGGAGGTGTACCTGGGAGTGTCAGAGGTGTACCTGGGAGTGTCAGAGGTGTACCTGGCAGTGTCAGAGGTGCACATGGGAGTGTCAGGGGTGCACCTGGGAGTGTCTTAAATGTACATGGGAGTGTCTGAGGTGTACCTAGGAGTGTCTGAGGTGTACGTAGGAGTGTCAGCGGAGTACCACGGAGTGTCAGAGGAGTACCACGGAGTGTCAGAGGAGTACCACGGAGTGTCAGAGGAGTACCTGGGAGTGTCAGAGGTGTACCTGGGAGTGTCAGAGGTGTACCTGGGAGTGTCTGAGGTGTACCTGGGAGTGTCAGAGGTGTACCTGGGAGTGTCTAAGGTGTACCTGGGAGTGTCTAAGGTGTACCTGGGAGTGTCAGGGGTGCACCTGGGAGTGTCTTAAATGTACATGGGAGTGTCTGAGGTGTACCTAGGAGTGTCTGAGGTGTACGTGGGAGTGTCAGCGGAGTACCACGGAGTGTCAGAGGAGTACCACGGAGTGTCAGAAGAGTACCACGGAGTGTCAGAGGAGTACCTGGGAGTGTCAGAGGTGTACCTGGGAGTGTCAGAGGTGTACCTGGGAGTGTCTGAGGTGTGCCTGGGAGTGTCAGAGGTGTACCTGGGAGTGTCAGTGGTGTACCTGGTAGTGTCTGAGGTGTTCCTGGGAGAGTCCGAGGTGCACATGGGAGTGTCACAGGTGTAACTGAGAGTTTCAGAGGTGTACCTAGGGGTGTCAGAGGTGTACCTGGGGGTGTCAGAGGTGTACCTGGGGGTGTCAGAGGTGTACCTGGGAGTGTCAGAGGTGTACCTGGGAGTAACGGAGGTGTACCTGGGAGTGTCAGAGGTGTACCAGGGAATGTCAGAAGGAGTACCTGGGAGTGTCAGGGGATGTACCTGGGAGTGACAGCGGTGTACCTGGGAGTGTCAGATTTGTACCTGGGAGTGTCTGAGGTGTACCTCGGAGTGTCTGAGGTGTACCTGGGAGTGTCTGGGGTGTATCTGGGAGTGTCACAGGAGTACTAGTGAGTGTCAGAGGTGTACCTATGAGTGTCTGAGGTGTACCTGGGAGTGTCAGAGGTGTACATGGGAGTGTCTGATGTGTACCTGGGAGTGTCGGAGGAGGCCCATGGAGTGTCAGACGAGTGCCACGGAGTGTCAGAGGAGTACCTGGGAGTGTCAGAGGTGTACCTGGGAGTGTCAGAGATGTACCTGGGAGTGTCTGAGGTGTACCTGGGACTGCCAGAGGTGTACCTGGGAGTGTCTGAGGTGTACCTGGGAGTGTCAGAGGAGTACCAGGGAGTGTCAGAGGTGTACCTATGAGTGCCTGAGGTGTACCTGGGAGTGTCAGAGGTGTACAGAATTGTCAGAGGTGTACCTGGGAGTGTCAAGAGGTGTACCTAGGAATGTCTGAAATTGTACCTGAGGTGTCTGAGGTGTACCTGGGGTGTCAGATGTGTACCTGGGAGTGTCAGAGGTGTACCTGGGAGTGTCAGAGGTGTACCTGGGGTGTCAGGGGTATACCAGGGAGTGTAAAAAATGTACCTGGGAGTGTCGGAGGTGTACCTGGGAGTGTCAGAGGTATACTTGGGAGTATCAAAGGTGTACCTGGGAGTGTCAGCGGAGTACCCGGGAGTGTCTGAGGTGTGCCTGGGAGTGTCAGAGATGTGCCTGGGAGAGTCAGATGTGCACTTGGGGGTGTCAGAGGTGCACCTTGGAGTGACTGAGATGTACCTGGGAGTGTGTGAGGTGTACCTGGCAGTGTCTGAGGTGTACCTGGCAGTGTCTGAGGTGTAC
>NW_024739575.1:0-7500 GCF_018991925.1 Homarus americanus | reverse complement strand
ACTTTGGAAAAAACAAATATTTGGCCTACCCAAATTTTGACTACTACCCGTGCGTCTACGTCCTGGATTGGCCAATCAGTGGTACCCCACGGTGGCGTGATACATGCACGTTTACTGCGGTGCTCTGATTGGCTGACCGAACGTGGCGTGGTAGGTAGGCTGTTTCTACTCTCTAAGTCCTCTTCTTTCCTTTTTTCATCCCCCTCATGCACTCCAGTTCTTTGAACGGGAGGCGGAACCATGATCTGATCCGGCAAAGGGAACCTGTGATAGTGCAGGGCACCCCTTGTCAGAGGTCGCAATGAGTGGCAACTTTTTGGAGCTCATGCACTATAGTCACAGGTAACTTACCGGGTGCAGAGCCCAGCGCCCGTCCAAGAGAGAGGCAGGTCACTAACTCCCCAGGCAGAGACCCTGTGTTATAGGTGCAGGATTAGATGTAATCAAGAGAAGATGACAACTAGCATTAGAATAAAACATAGAGATAAAGGACACTCTATTGGAAGGGGAAAAGTGGCAGAAATCACTTACAACAAACTGCAAGTCCCACTAACTAGAATATTCAGCACCAATGAAGGTTTTAAAGTAATCTGTAAAGATGACTTTGATTCAGATAAAATCCTTTCAAAAGAAGCAAGAGATATATTTTACAATGAAGGCCTTATTGTTGTCATGCCACCAGAACAAAAAGCAAAAAGATCAGTTTTTGTTCGTCAAGTCGATCAAGAGATCGGGAAGAAGACCTGAAAGAAGAACTGGAACGCCAAAATAGGTGGATGAAGATTGAAGAAGTCATTAAGATAAAGGACTATACTCATGTTTGAAGAAGTGTCAATGGCTGAGAAAGTTTTACAACAGGGCTTTCTAATATTCAACATGTCAGTCACACCACATCAAATAAAGAAGGAGACATTCATCAGTCTGCAAACTTGCTTCTCCTGCTACAAATATGAAGAACACACAACGAGAGACTGTCCGGAAAAAGAAAAAAAGTACTGCTCAGATTGTGCAGGCGACGACCATACCTACACTGAATGTAGAATACACATGTTGGCTGTCTCAACTGTAAGAGAAACGGGAATGTATACATAGGACATAGGACGTTAGCAATGGCATGCCCAATAAAAAAACACATGATAAAGTACAAGAAACAAGGAAAAAGAACAAGACAAAGAAGGATACGACATCGTCCAGAAATAGCAAAGGGAAGCGGTCCAAGAGGCTCATAGACCAGAATCCACAGTATTAAACCTAAGTGAGCCAATACATGACATTAAAGGTAATGATTAGTAGCAGTCCATGCACATTTGCACAATATCATTGCACCGGATCATACAATGAGAATTAAGGAAAATGTTTAAATTGAATAACCTACCAGAGATGATATTTCCAGAGAATCACAATCCGAAAAAACTATTTCAGACAACATATGCAAGCGAACTGAGAAAAAGACTACATCAAGACGAACAAAGGTTTGAGCAAGGAGCAACAGCTGATACACAAGGAACACAAGCGACTGATAGAGATCCCAGACAAATGACTAGAAGTGACAAAGAGAAGATAGAAATAACAAAAGGACAGACAAAGGAGTGAGGAGGAGAGAAGATAAGATGGAAACTGATCACAATATACAACCTGAATCTGCTGAAGAAATTGGATTAAAAGTTATCACTACAACAAAACATGGAATCCCAACATCGAGACCAACAGGAGGGACAATAGTAAAAAACTGTGAAGGAGGGATATACAAGTGGACATATCAAGAAAAATCCCTAAGTGAAGATTATGTCTGGTCACTAATTACTACGGACAAACTAAAGATTACGGCCAAAGACTTTAAAATAGTAGACCCGTCAGAGTATAGAAGAGTCAGAAGCGGGAAACAGGATGATAGGTCTCCACTCCAACTGCCACAATCCAAGTATAAGAAATAATGGACAATAGACAAACAGTAAGAACTTTAAGAATAATACAACACAACGTAAGAAACTGGAAGACCGAGAGAATTAACCTAAGTAATATATATCGCGAAATTGACCCTGACATTATACTAATAAACAGTCACGGTGAGACAGAAAACAACAACATAAAACTCTTTAACTATTATGTAAACCAAAGAAATAAATCGGGCGAGAAAAATGACGGAGTAGCGATAGCGGTTAAAAGAAACTTAAAATTTAAACTAATTGATGACTTCCAGGATGAATTTCTAGCAATAAAAATAAATACAACTCAAGGAGACGTAATTATTGCTACTACTTACCTATAGAAGACCTATTAAAATTGGCTAACAATAGTCATCCGATGTACATCTTAGGAGACTTTAACGCCAGACATAGGATTTTTGACAATACAAATAATAACGTCGTGGGAAACGCCCTTAATCAATTAATAAATTTAGGGAAAATCAATCATCTGGGTCCTAACTTTCCAACCTGGAGAAATCACAATACACAATCGACACCAGACAAAATTTTTACCAACAACAAAGCCTTTTTCAATTACCATATAATACAGGCAGTGACCATCTGCCAATTATACTAACACTGTCAACAAGCCCCATACAGATACCAATAAAAAAGAGACTGAAAATGAGTAAAACAGACTGGGACAGCTTCAAAGACGACTTAAGTAATCACCACTCGATTAACCTACAAGGGAAAACAACAGAAGATATAGACTCAGAAATGGACAGACTGCACTCAGCAACAAAAACATCTATAACCAAACACACTCCTGCTTCACACTTTAGAACGTGCCCAACAACAGAACTACAGAAAAGAAGTTAAAATTAATCCAGACCTATTACAATGGAAATAAACAGGTATATGGAAAGACACGGCGGTAACAGATGGCTATTATTCACGAGTTGGGGATTTAGAATATAGTTATACGTCTACCCAGATCCCAACAGGTAACAACAATAAAAAAACAAAGACAATCGGACTATAAAAGGGTAGACAAAGGATGCGAGTTTTCGTTGTATATAATAGAGTACCATAAATTCCTTAACAAAATATTCAGCTTATAAATTACCCTTAACCAAACTTAACCTAAGCATTAACAGTATATGCATATTAATAAACATAAAACAATCTCGAAGCAAGTGGACGTGGGGGAGTTAATACAAAATACTAGTACTTAAGTGAGGAGCTGAGATGGCTGACGAGTAAGGCTGAGTATTGAAGACGGTAGGTAGTCACTGCACGTAGAGCAGGTTTGAAGGATAGATGATCCTGTGGTCGCTTCCCAGAGCCAAGTGCTCTCTCCTCCAGGTGGAGGTGGCCTTAACAACCAGGATAGGGAAGGAAACCTCGGGTGGTAACTAAGACAGAGTCATATAAATGTCTCGTCCCTAGATGGCGTTGCTTTCGTGGTGCTGGGTAGGTAGATCAGGACAATAGATGGCGTGCCGTAGTGCTGGGTGGAGGGGTTCGCAACACACCCCCCTCCAAAGACCTCCGTAGCGGGCGCGAGAGGTGATCACCTGGTGCGTCTGGAGGGTAGCTGCTGCATTTCCACTGGAGCTCAGGATAAGGAGTCTGCAATCAGGTTATAGGGCTGGGTGAGGAGAGCCCAGCGGAGATTCGCTGGTTGGAGATCATATTGGTTTGGATGAACGTGAGTCAGAGTTATGGTCGGTGAAGACTAGGGTTGTTTGTGGGCAAGACTGGAGGTAACATTCAAACTTCTTTATTGCCAACACCAGAGCCAAGGCCTCCTTCTCTATGGTCGAGTAGTTGGTCTGATGGTTTTTCAACTTGGCGGAGTAATATGCCACAGGGTGAAGAACATCAGTGGTTGGGTCGGGTTGTAGGAGCACAGCCCCCACTCCGACACCACTAGCGTCGATTTGCAGATGGAAGGGCGAGGTGTAGTCAGGCTTGGAGGCAAGGAAGGCTTTGAGGCGGTGGAAAGACTGGTTGCACCTCTGGTTCCAGATGTAAGGGACCGCAGAACTGGTAAGATCTGTGAGGGGTCCGGCCACGCTGGAGAAGTTACTGCAGAACCGACGGTAGTAGCCGCACATCCCCAGGAAGCGCATGAGTTCCTTCCTCGTCCTTGGAGTGGGGAAGGACAAGATGGCTCTAACGTTTGCGTCCTTGGGTCTCACCATACCATGCCCAACGATATGTCCCAGGTAAGTCACTGAGGCCCGGCCAAAAGCAGATTTAGCCAGGTTTATGGTGAATCCAGTCTCTTGCAGTCGTGCAAACAGTATCTCCAAACGCACCAGATGTTCGTCCCAGCTGTCCGACACCACCACCAGGTCATCCAGGTAGGCGAACGTCCCACCTAGGTCCTGAATTAGGAAGTTGATGGCCCTCTGGAATGTGGAGCATTAGAAAAGCCAAACGCCATAACCAAATATTGAAAAAGACCAAATGGAGTTATAAATGCCGAGATTATTTTGGCCCTATCCGTGAGTCCCACTTGATAATATCCTTTCAATAAGTCCACCGTACTGATAAATTTGGCACAGCCTATGCTGTCTATTATATCTTCAATCAAAGGTAAAGGGTAGGAGTCTGAGACAGTGACCTGGTTCACTTTACGATAATCGGTACAGAAACGAAAAGTGCCATCGGGTTTTGGAATGAGAAGGCAAGGTGAAGCCCAGGGGAGGTACTAGGCTCAGCTAAGTTATGTTTTAACAAAAAATCTACCTCCTTTTTCATAATCTCTTTTTTTTGTGGATTTAGTCGATAGGCTGATTGCCTAATGGGTTGTACATCATCGAGATTAGCTTAATATCATGTTTAAGTATTTGCAAAACCCTGGAGGTCTGATGTGACTTTAGGAAATGTTGATAATAACTTAGTGAGATCTTTTGCTTGAGATGGATTCAGAACAGAAAAATACTCATCCAAGTTGTTGAGTATGTGACTGTTAGTAGGGTTTTCTTTAGGTAGAGGAAGTCTAAATTCTAATATCCATGTCTCCAATACAGGTTGACTTATAGCCTCTGGGATGTCTTCCTCTGACTGCCTGGAATGGTAAAGTTTCATGAGATTAATGTGAACAAGTTGTGAATCTTTTCTGCGATCAGGAGTATGGACTATATAGTTGAGAGGAGATAGTTTATTAGCAACTATATAGGGACCAGTAAACTTGCTTTTAAGGGAGAGCCTGGAATGGGTAGAAAGAGTAACACTTTGTCACCTGGAGAAAATGATCTTTTAACTAATTTAGGTTGGGACTTCACCATTTTTCTTGGACTTTTTTAAGTTTGACTGAGCAATGGTTCGGACTTCAGTTAATTTGTCCCTTAAAGTGTCAATGTATTGGGAAACTGTTGCGAGCTTAATAGATGGAGTGTCAAACCACTGCTCCTTTACTATTTTAAGGGGTCCCCTTATTTGTCTCCCATATAGTAACTCGAACGGGGAGAAACCCAATGACTCCTGGGGACATTCCCTGATGGCAAAGAGTAACAAGTCTATGCTTTCATCCCATTCCTTTTGGTGTTCTATACAGTATTTTTTGAGCATTGATGTACAATGGTCCACACTGAGGTCTTTCATCACCTGTTTGAAAAGATTGCTCGTAAAATTGGTGCCCTGATCGGATTGGATCTCTTTAGGAATGCCCACTGAAGTGAAAAGGTGCAAAAGATGTTTGATTACGTTTGTTGAAGTGATGCTTTTAAGGGGAAAAGCCTCAGGATAACGTGTACTGGTATCCATAACTGTGAGCAGGAATTGATTTCCCTTCTTAGTCTTTGGTAATGGGCCCACACAATCCACAACAATCTTTTCAAATGGTGTAGAAAATACTGGGATGGGCTTAATATGACAAGATTTTAGGTATTTTGACACATCCTTCCTAAGTCCAGGCCAATAATAGTGTTGGAGGAGCTTTTTATATGTTTTCAGGATTCCCAAATGTCCTGAAATACCATCATGGGCAAGGGCAATTAATGCTGGTCTGACTGAGGTGGGAATTACCACTTGATGTATTTCAGACCACGTCTCTAGATGGGCAAGCTCAGGGGGCCTATAGGCCCTCATCAAAACCCCTTCATGATAATAAAAATGAAGGTGTTAAAATTTTAATTTCAATCATGTATGATGAAGTTTAGTCAAAGATGGATCAGATTGTTGGGCTTTAACGAGCTCATCCTCAATAATTGTCTTATTGTACAGATCTTCGGGTAGGGAAAATATTAGAGGTGGTTTTAGACGAAGAGGGTCTATTTTCGCACACTCTGCACCAAGTGACAGCACAAGATGTAAAAAGATGAGGAATAGTTTCTTTTAAGGTCAGTGGAGTTGACAGGTAAGGAGAGTCGACTGTCTTTATAAAGAACCACTAGATCTCCTACCGCCGTCATTACTCATCAATAAATGAATGCCGCACAGCAGGCATTGGGTCTTCCCAGGCTATTTGCACTTCCCCAGTAATCATGGGACATTGGAGGCACTTATGAAGCTAAAGGATAGGAAGAATGGGATGAGATCTGAAATTTTAGAACACTCTCATTAGTAAATGCAGATATCGGGGAATGACGTTAAACAGGAGGATAGATTGTGCTGCGCCCGTATTACGTAGTATACGAATAGGGAAAGAACGAGACCCCTCTATGATTGAAATTTTTCCCTCATAGGTGAATGAAGAGAAGAGATCCTGATGGGGCCTTTCCACATTGGTATTTGCTATTGGTTTGGACTTGGGATCCAGGGAACTACTTTTAGCAATTCGACACTTTGGGTGTTTACAATTCTGGATCGTATGGCCTGGGTTTTTACAGTAAGAACAAGTAAGCTTGGTTGCATCGGGGGAGTAGGTGTGGGACCTTTCGACCTACCACTCACGTTCCCAAGGTTATCATCAGAGGAGGACCTAACATGTCGGGAAGTACCACGTTCTCTACTGCCCAGTGACTCCACCAACAAAGCGTACGCATCAGCCAGCCAGCAGCACGCTCCAACAACTTCACGCCTCCACATGCTTCAAGATGAACAGATTGTCACCTCCAGGACTACCAAATTCTAACAACCTGAAATGTGGATGTAGCCTCTAACCACTTAAAAACCTAAGCTTTTCTTGAGCAACTCAACAAAGGTGTGGGAAAATGGTTTGGTTAGTTTACGAAACTTCTGCTGAGTATCCATCTGGCGTGATAGCATAAGAGGTGAGGATATTCTTTATTACGTTATCATAGTCATCAGTCTGGTCTAAACAGTTATAAACTCTACGAGCCTTACCATATAATTTAGGAACTAACACTGACACCCACTGGTCCTTTGGCCACTCATTCTTCCCGGCTATTTTCTCAAAAGTCCTAAATGACCCGTCCATATCGGATTCATCAAACCCGGGAACAAGGGAAGAAGCAGTAGCAGGGTTAAAAGCAGCTAGTTTCTCTCTTAATGCCACTTCCTTTGATCTAAACTCCGATGTTAAGGTGACTTCTATATCTCTTACCTGTAGTTCTTTCAGTCTAACCTCCTGCTCCAACTTGGCCCGTTCCATCATTTCCTCATGCTCCAACTTGGC